>NW_007253552.1:131824-180331 GCF_000164805.1 Carlito syrichta | reverse complement strand
TTCAACCTCACTAATCATCAGGGAGATGCAAATCAAAACCACACTGAGATACCACCTAACCCCAGTCAGAATGGCAATCATCAAAAACTCAAAAAATAACAGCTGCTGGAGAGGGTGTGGCGAAAAGGGAACACTTCTACACTTTTGGTGGGAGTGTAAACTAGTGCAACCTCTGTGGAAAGCATTGTGGCGATTCCTAAAAGCCCTAAACATCAACCTCCCATGTGACCCTGCAATCCCCCTACTGGGAATATACCCTGTTGAACTCAAATCACTCTATAAAAAAGATAACTGCACACGTATGTTTATTGCAGTGCTGTTCACAATAGCAAGAACCTGGAAACAACCATGCTGCCCATCAAAAGAGGACTGGATTAAAAAAATGTGGTACATATACACAATGGAATACTACACAGCCATAAAAAAGAACAAAATCATGAATTTCGCAGCAACTTGGATGGAACTTGAGTCTATAATACTGAGTGACCTCTAACAGATACAAAGATCCGAATATCACATGTTCTCACTCATATAATGTACCTTGAACATCCAATGTAATAGTATAAGAAAATGACTGACGGTACTGGGAAACTATGGGGAGATGGGATTAACAGTAGCAAATATCTGTCTGGGGAAGGGGAAACACCTCTTATCAACAGGGTGCCTGAATGAAACGTAATTGTACACCTAACCCTTAACTGTACCCCACAAAACCATAATAAGAAATATTGATAAAAAAATAAAAATAAAGAAAATAAATATCAATCTGGTTAAAAACAAAAACAAAAACAAAAACAAAACCATAATCTGGGAAATTGGTTTGTTCATTGCCAGGGAGGTATCATTGTTTCTAGGTTCTAGCAGTAGACATGGTGAAACACACACACACACACACACACCACACCCCTTACATCTGTATTTTATCTATCTATCTATCTATCTATCTATCTATCTATCTATCTATCTATCTATCATTATTTATCCATCATCTATCTAGAACCATGAGTAGTGCACATCAATACCTTCAATTTGAAATGAATCTGCCAAATCTCAAAGAACCTATTCTGTTTCTCCTTTTCTCCACATTTGTACTCCTTTCTCTGACAGTGAAACACTGGTTCCATTGTTCTCAGTCTATTTACTTATTTGCTTAACTTCTGTATATATACACAATCTCCCTCTCCCAACAATTCTGCTTGCTACCCTAGTAGGCTTCTTGCTCACTTGACCACCTCCTCACTCAGTGGCAGAGACACTTAAGTAGTGAGAGTCTGCTTTTATGGGAGATTATAGATTTTCCCTCTCTTTAGAAAAGGAAGAATAGAATTGTGTGAGAGTGTGGGGATAATGTCGCCAGCTAGAGACTATCTGGCATCATGTTAATTAACCCCAGGGCTTAAGAAATGTAACACTCTAAAGCATTCTTTTTCTAGGGAGACTAAAAAGACATTGCAATTAAATATAATGTTTGCTGTAGCATTGAATTCTAGATTTAAAAATTATCTAAAAGATATTATTGGTAAAACTGGTAAAATTTGAATATGAGCTATATATAAGATAATGGTGTTGTATCAATGTTAAGTATCACTTATTGTACTGTGGTTGTGTAAGAGAATGTCTCTGTTCTTGGGGCATACATACCAAAATATTTTGGGGAAATAGGGATAATATATGCATCTTATTCTGAAAGAGTCAAGTAGCAATAATAATATGTGCACAAACATGTACGTTTGAATCCCTACTCTGTTAATTAGCAGCTGCATGAACACAGGGAAATGAATCAACCTTTCGGTTCTCAATGTCCTCATTTGTAAAATAGAGATGTGAATAATTCCTTACTTTGTGATTATCTTAGGGGTTAATGAAAATGTGTATAAAATACATGACAGTGCCAGACAATGAGTTGGTGCTCGGTGAATGGTTGCCAAGTGCATAAATGTGTGAATGTTATAGATCTGTATTCCATGAGTACCTGTAATAATAATTTTCATTTTTGGAGCCCTTGTAAACAGCACTGAGACACACCTTTAAGCTAGGAAATGTGTACTCTCACTTCTGGTTTGAATGATCCTGAAGTCTTGTTTGGATTATGTCCTCATTTGTAGTCTAAAGAGGTTGAAGAGACACATGAATGAGAGGGGATTCATTTTCCTAAAGAAACAAGGAACTGAGCACACAAAAAAATAAACAGGCACCACAATTCTCAAAGCAGTCTTTAAGGAAGATATAATTACTCCCACCTCATGCAAGAAGCGACCATCCTTAAGGGAATAGACATTGCGCCTACAGTCACACGTTTACTAAGCAGCAGAGTGATTTCACATCCCATGCTGCCAATGTCTGAGCTATTCTTAAACTGTTTAATATTATCTAACACTTTTATGGGTAGGAAATACTGTCAGTTTACTGCCTGCTGAACTAAGTGCCTCTTTTGTGCTTTGAGCAGAATCCCTTATCCTGGAGTCCTGTGGTTTCAGTGTATTCATTTTTGGGGGGGTTCAATGCCATTGAATTCATTATCTTCTATGTGCTAAGTTAAATATTACTGAATATTATATAAATATGAAGATTGAGTGTGTTCATTTTTTTTTTTTTTTTTTTTTGAGTAGGAGTCTCACTCTGTCAACTAGGCTGGAGTGCAATGGCACGCACATGGCCACTGCAGCTTCAACCTCCTGGGCTGAGGTGATCCTTCAGCCTCAGCCTTCCAAGTAGCTGGAACCACAGGCGTACACCATCATGCCTGGGCTAATTTTTTGATTTATTGTAGAGACGAGGCCTTATCAAGTTGCCCAGGTTGGTCTCAAACCCCTGGACTCAGGCAATCCTCTCGCTCCTATCTCCCAAAGTGCTAGGATTACAGATATGAGCTACTACACCTGGTGAGTGTATCTATTTTTAATGGTATCCACTAGCTTTATGATTTCATGAATTTAATGATATCTGGGCTGCCTCCTGCACAGCAATATGTAGCCAAAATTAAGTGTGCACACTCCTTATTCTCACTCCCTTTGGCCCATTCAAACGAACCTCCTGGACAACTTACTTGATTTTTTAAAAAATCAGAAATAACACATTTATTAGTTACCAGTGTATTCAGGTGACAAGCATAAATGTTATGCAGCATCTACTTGAATGAAAACATAGTCTAAGTAGATTATTGTCCCCTGTGTCATCACAGTTAGATTTGACTTTTGGTTTCCTTGAACGTGTCTTTATCTCCCACTGTATTTTCTTTCTTTTTTGAGGATCGTGATGGTATTTGTTTTTCTTATCATTTGACTTGGAGTGTTAGATAAAGTCTTCACCTCACTTTCAGTTGGTTTTGACATAAAAGTTTCTCAACCTTCTGCATTATTTACTTATTCATTTGTCTATTTCTTTACCCAAGTAGCTTCTATTTATTGAGTGTTTGCAAAATGTCCTGCATTACTCTTTACACAGAAGGGGGACTGAGTAATGCCAATTTCACTCTTACTAATATAGATTAACTGGCAAATTTTGCCCTCAGGGGACATCTGGATTATCTGGAGACATTTGATTTTCATGAGTGAGGGGGCGCTCCTAGCCAGGGGCTGCTAAAAATCTTACAATGCACAGGACAACTTTTCTCCCCCAACAGAATTCTAGGGTCTAAAATGTCAATAGTGCTGAGGTTGAGAAACCCTAATATAGATTCCTATAACTCGTAGAATTGGACATAGTCTCACAATTTAATCTCAAAAATCACTTTAAATCTCTCTAGAAACTGATAATATAGAATCAGGGATTCTCCACACCTAGAAGCGATGAAGCTTTGATTATCGTAGTTTCTCCTCACAACACCTTTGAGAGACAGAGGACATTCCTGTTTTACTGATGAGGCAACTCTGGCTTGAAGAGGTTAAGTAACTGTCAGAACAAGTGTTCACTTTTTCTCTTTCATGAAGTATAGCAAAGAGGTTATTGAGTTTTCACTGAAAGTCTTACTCTGGTCAGCTGGGAGTCAGCCCTTGCATTTTTGGAGGAAATTCAAGTCCTTTCTCTATAGAGCTGTCAAGTCATGACTCGTCCTTAAAGGTGGGCCAAAAGTTCCCCTATAGTTTTTCAATTATGTGAGAACAACAGTTAAGGAGTTATTGATCTCCAGGGTGCATGCTGGCACAAGAATATAAGCATTAGCCAAGAAACCAGACAACTGTGGTTGTTGGTAATTTTTCCCACTTTCATGAGGCTTTGTACAAATCTGGCTGCTTTTGAATCTCTCCTTCATGCAACTTTTTCTGGTTGTTCTTACTGGACTCCAAGCCCTCCTCCTTTCCTGATCTCCTGAGCACTTAGATAAGTCCCTCACCCTTTGTGATCTACACTTATTTTATATTGCTTTGTAAGGTTTTCTGCATTTTCACTGTGTTTATTTTGTATTTACAAACTGATTGTAAGCTTCTTTCTGAGTTGGAGACTAAAACATGCTATTGACCAACAAATATTCTATCACAAAAGAGACTCATTCTCCACTTACTTAATTCTTTCACTTACTCTAATCCAAAATCATTTATTAAGTAGTGTGTGCCAGCTATACAAGGGATATAAAAATGAGACCATTAAATACTGAAAATAAAAGATACTATGTAGGTCAAGAGAAAGAATGCAAGTAAATCATGTCACACAGAACTTGGCACCCAGAAGCCTGTGCTCAATAAATACTAGAAATAGGCTGGGTGCAATGTGTCATGCCTATAATTCCAGTGCTTTGGGAAGCCAAGGCAGGAGGATCTCTTAAGGCCAGGAATTTAAAACCAGCATGTGCAGCACAGTGAAACTTTGACTTTACAAAAAATCAGCTGGGTATGGTGTTGTACACCTGTAGTCCCAGCTGCTCAGGAGGCTGAGGCAGGAGGATCACTTGGGCTGGGAGTTCAAGGCTATAATCACACCACTGTACTCTAGACTGAGAGACAGAACAAGATTCTGTCTCTAAATACATAAATACATACTAGAGATAAGATAATAATTACTATTCCTCCGAACACATAGAAAAGTGCTGTGAACATTGAGGGTGTTTTTTTCTATGAGTTTGCTGTGTGAATGAAGTCGTCTAAGCTGGGACTCAAAAGGTGCGAGATGCTGGCCAGTATATGTGCAGTCCTCAGCAAAGGGTTTGAGTGAGCAAGCATTTATCCTAATACATCATATGAATTGGTTCTGGAAACATCTGACAGGGAGATGCATTTTTACAAGTGAAGTAAACCACTGGGTTGGCATGAGGAAGAGTACTCAGGCTCAAACATTCTGCCTAGCTATTGGTGTAAAAGGCATTTGGTTTTTGTTGGGAATCTGTCAGCTGCTCTTTACCAAGACTCCACTGCAGGATTCAGGAGAGCAAGATTTACAGTGTATTTTTTTAAGTATAAGAAAACACCCTTGTAATAATAATGGCTTTAGATATAGAGAGAGGGGTCAGGGAAGTCCAGTAAACAAGTCCAAAATGTCAAAATGTGTAGTCAAAGCAATAAATTGTTAAATTTGGAAGAAAAAATGGTTTTGCATGCCCATCCATTTGAGATGTGTTTACTCTGAGGCTTATGAGGAATGTGGAGTGTTGAAGGAGGATAAAACAGGACAGTCTAGCTCTCTGACAGAAGGATACCCGTGGTAGCATCATCCCTTGCTGAACAATGTGGGTCCCGCTTTTACAAGAAGGACGTTGGTTGCCAAGGTGGTATGTTGCTGTGAAGGGCTGCATGTCCTGTTCAGGGGAGATAACAAGTCTTGCCTTGATCCAAATTACTGAATGGATATTCAGGTCAAATGATGCACTCTTTGTGGAAAGTCTATGACCCTTGAATTTATATTGGGTTTGAGCTAGTTTCCAGTCTTGACTCAGCTTGACATGTCACATGTGTTTCAAAACAGGATCTTCCATACCCAGCTTTGCATCCCTTCCATTTCTACATTCTCAGTTAAAGGGTTTTGCACAATCTCCCTTGTTATAAGGCTGGATTCTCTTCTTCATCACCCCGCATGTTTATCAGTTGCTTCTGTTTCATTCCTTGATCAGTGGTCCTATAGTACTTGGCATTTCAAAGGCCCTCACCTGTTATTTGTTGAGTAAGTGAATGGATGCTTCCAATTTGTTACTATTCTCAATTCTACCTTCACGAGGTTTCCTGACTCCATTGCTTCTTCTGCACTCCCTTTGTTTCTTTATCCATTGAGTACATCATCACACCCACCTTGATTACTGTAACAATCTCCCAACTGGTCTTTCTGTCACCGCTAGTGGCTCCTCACTTCTGCCTGTCCTCTTTCTTATATAGCTATCTACTTAATGCCAATCTATTCATGCCCCTCCAATGTCCGTTATTTGCCTGCAGGATATTGCTAGGACTCTGACTGTGTGAGAGTCTTATCTAGTCTGTGTAGGTAAAATAAGACTGACTTGGGTTCAAGTCTTTATTCTCTAGTTCTCTACAGCAATCCCTGTAACCTAACTTTGTTGATCTTCTTGCTTCCCGTGTGAACTCCATTTCAGGCTATTCCATGTCTCTCAACCTCTGTAAATATCCTTATCTCTGTTTACAATTTTCTTTCTCTTCATCTCCATTTAGCAAACTTGTGTTTATTCTTATTCCAGGATCCAGCTGAAATGCCTTGTCTTTCCTAAATCGGATAGTAGATTAGAAACCCTTTATTCTAGTTTACTACAAAATTTTGTTGACATCTCTATGAAAGAACCTACTATTTATTCAATTTTTTTTTTTGAGTTGGAGTCTCACTCTGTCGCCCAGACTGGAGTGCAGTGGCACGTTCCCGGCCACCGTAGCCTCGACCTGCTGGGCTCCGATGATCCTTCCGTCTCAGCCTTCCAAGCAGCTGGAACTACAGGCGTGCGCTACCATGCCCGGCTAAATTTTTGATCTATTGTAGAGATGAGGGCTTGTCAAGTTGCCCAGGCAGGTCTCAAACCTGTGGGCTCAGGTAATTCACTCACCTCGGCCTCCCAAAGCGCAGGATTAAAGGCTGAGCCACCGAGCCCGACCTATGTTAAATCTTTAATATACATAGTTCTATTACTTGCCAAATTGTTTGACCTTGGAAAAATTACCTAACAACTTCTCTATGCCTCAGTTTCCTCATCTGTAAAGTAAGGATAATAGTAATAACATATCTTAGGATGTTGTGAGACTGAAATGCCTTTAATGGATGTATTGTGCTTAGACAACTGTCAGGTAAGCACTCAGTAAGCATTAACTACTTTTGTTATTTTATTTAATCCTCATAAAGCAGATATGTTTTTCCTTATTTTTCAAATGCAGATGCTGAGGTCCAGAGAGATTAAAAGATTTGGTCAAAGATGCATAATGGGCAGGCCAGATGGAGTGGCTCTTCCTTGTAATCCCAGAACATTGGAAGTCTAGGACAGGAGGATTACTTGAGCCCAGGAGTTTGGACTAGCCTGGGCAGCATAGTGAGGCCCTGCCTCTACAAAAAGTTAGCTGGCTATGGTGGTACACGCCTGTAGTTCTAACTACTCATAGGCTGAGGTGGAAGGCTCACCTGAGCCCAAGAGGTGAAGACTGTGGTGAGTTGTGATTGTGCCACTATACTCCAACTTGGGCAACAGAGTGAGATTCCAACTCAAACAAACAAACAAACAAACAAACAAACAAACAAACAAACAAAAGCAAAGGTATATACTGGGCAAGTGGAAGAACCAAGGTTTGAAACTGAATCTGTGGAAATCTGGAAATCTAAGCATGTAGCACTGCCAGTCACAGTTGTGAGTACATTAGAGTGGAAGTAGAGTTGTTTGTTTGCATATCTGCCTCCCTTGGACACATAGGGAACACTTGCCTATGTAGCATCAGTATCTAGCACAGAATCCAGCACACACAAAGTGCATGACAAGTGAATATGTGTATAAACACGATTAATATGTATTTTAGCACTGGGATTGGCCATCCAAGGTTGGTTCTGGAAGCACATCTCCAGCAGGAGTATAGCTGAGTTTTTCAGTTCCCTCATGCACATTCTGAGTAAGAGCTGAATTATAAGGGAGCACGGCAGGAGTGGTGCTCCTAATGAGCCCCGAGTCCCTCTTTGCCCTCCCTGTTACCCTGGCAGCTGCTTCCACCATGAGCAGCAAAGAATTGTGTATGTTGCCTAGATGATTTTTAGTTCATATCTCTAAAGGGCAAGAAATGTCACATTCTTTCATTTCTCTAAATCACTTTTGTTCTGGTCCCTTATCACCTGGCTAGCAAGACATTTAATCTCAGTCATTATTGAGATTCCCTATCCTTGTCTGCAGAATCTAAAAGAATCTCAGATTTATCAGCTGTTGAGAATAGGGGGAAGCCCAGATCCTTTGCCTAGGTTGCTCTTCAACTTTGCTATTGCTCCTTATATTACTGGCTATTGTTAAGAGAGTGACCCATTCAGAGATACCCTGATTAGCGGCCAACTCGGCTGTCTACACATTTGCGGGAGACATCGGTTATCATCCAAAAGGACCAGGTTTTGCAAACATCTTACACCCCTCCATGAAAGCTATGGTAATGCCATGGAAATCCTCATTTCTACCCTAATTTTATTTGTATTATTATTATTTAAAAAAACCGTATTTTTAATTTTAAAATTGTGGGGTACAGTTAAGGGTTAGGTATACAAATATACATTGTTCAGGCACCCTTGTTGATAAGGGGTGTTCCCCCCTGTCCCCAGACAGATATTGACTACCATTAATCCCACCACCCTTGCCCTCCCTGTCCCCCCATAGATTCCCACCCCTGTCGATCCTTTTCTTATAGTATTATGATAGATGTTCAAGGTCCACTTATGAGTGAGAACATGTGATAGTCAGATCTTTGTTGCTGTGAAAGATCACTCAGTATTATAGACTCTAGTGCCATCCAGATTGCTGCGAAATTCATGATTTTGTTCTTTTTTATGGCTGTATAGTATTCCATCAACTCAAAAAATAACAGATGCTAGAAAGGATGTGGTGAAAAGGGAATACTTATACACTGTTGGTGGGAGTGTAAACTAGTGCAACCTCTGTGGAAAGCAGTGTGGCAATTCCTAAAAGCTCTAAATATCGACCTCCCATATGATCCCACAATCTCCCTACTGGGATTATAACCTGAAGAACTCAAATCACTCTATAAAAAAGATACCTGCACACGTATGTTTATCGCAGCATTGTTCACAATAGCAAGAACCTGGAACCAACCATGCTTTCCATCAAAATAGGACTGGATTTAAAAAATGTGGTACATATACACGATGGAATTCTATCCTAATTTTAAATGCTCCAGTTCTTCCACTAATCTGAAAGCTTCCTCTCCTTCTATCAAAGCATCCCCTTTCTCCATCCCTTCCTAGCTGGTCCAGGATCACTCGGTACAGCCCCTCTCTAATGGGTTTTAATGTGGTGGTGGAAAGAGATGCTAAAACTGTTTTAGGGTTCTACTTTATCACAGACTTATTTACTCAGGTGCATGTGTTGCTGTGGGCAGGACAGGTAATACCTAGCAATAGAAATAGAGGTAAAAAATGGGGAAAGAAAACAATGCTACAAAAAAAAACTATCTTCTTCTATCTTCCTGTCTCTCTAAGTCTTCACCACTTTCTCAGTTTCTCATTCTCACGTGATTATCTTTCTCATTTTGCAGACCTAAAGTGTGAGTTTTCTTAGGCTCTTGTAGCAAGCCATGCCCGAATCCTGTTTCCTCATTTCCAAAGGGCTTATTGAAAAGAATAAATCATTTTTAGTCTACATGTTGCCTTTGAGTTTTCTTTTGAAATTCCACGTGTAATTTTGCAGACTTCACCTGAGCAAAGGGAGCCTCTGGCATTTCTTACTTGGCAGCCTTCTTCAGTTACTTCTGTGTTGAAATACAGCAAATAATTTAATTTTATCTCTTTCTGTACATTGCTTTTAAGTATTCTGCTAAAGGTGCATGTTGCTTTAGGTGAATTTTATAGGGCTTAGCACATCTGTTCATTTTTCATTTTATTCACCTCAGACACTAGGTGGTATAAACACACTTGTTAATATTTGGTACTTAACTAATGAGGCTATGGCTGCACCTATGAGGCCTCTGTCTTCTAAATTTATCCCTTCTAAAGATGATGGATGATATTAATGAGGAGGTTTGCTCTAGATCAATGGAAACGCCTTCACTATTCAACAAAGTCTTCATGTCGAGAGGAAGATTTCTGTTTCATAGTCTTTCTGGCTGTTGAGCATCTAATATAGAACACTGCCTTAGAAAAAGTCTCAAAGAAAAATGTTCTTTAAAAATAAAAGGCTTGGAGAAGATGGAGGAAGAAACTCCCTAACCCAGTCTAGCCTACTCATCAGGCATTCGGTTCTATTTCCAGATGCTTGTGGGCTCCAGGATGAGCTCACAGTCAAGCATAAAATCCTTATTAAGGACCAAGGCTTCAAGGTTGCAAAGGTTAGTTGCTTTGGTGCTTGGAGGATGCTGACTACACCAATAATGACATCTCACCTAATGCAACTGTCAATGAGAGGGCAGAACCTCAGAGTATAGGCTGAATAATCAGAAAGAGTGGGGGACATGGATTTCTGCATTTTCTATGTCATTTAGAGTTTGCCACCTGGCATGAGGCACCAGTGAGCACACCCTTATGTACTAGGTCAGACATTAGCTTAGCTGGAATTCTGGGGCACCCCCAAATGGGAAATCACATTTATTGAACATGTGCGAAGTGTCAGACACTGTTAGGTTTTTTATGAACACCAATTCTTTTTAAAAAATTAATATTGTTAAGTGCTTACAATAGTGTTTGAGACATCATGAGCACTCATAGAATGGAATTATTATTATTATATTTTAATCTTCATGACTTGAAAGATATGCTTTATTGCTTCTCTTTCGCCAATGAGAAGTCTGAAATTCAGAAAGGTGAAAACCTTGCTACACTCAGAACAAAGGTGAGGACATGTGAGACACAGGAGACAACCTGAAAGAACTTTCAGTGTTCAAAGCTGGGATAATTTGAGTAAAATTAGTGATGCAGTGTTAGATTTAACCCAAAATGTAAAATACATCCATGGGTTCATACTGATATAAATAAATGTTTGAATAAATAAATACATGAGAGAACTAGACAAATCTTCTGTACAGAAGAATTCCAAATAATTTATAAGCTGATCTTCCTTATAGAAAGTAGCAACTAAATTCTTCCTCTCTTCCACTACCTGATATGAACCGTGTTTAGTGACTAGTTCCCAAAGATAAGTCGTGCTGATAGCATGCACCGTTGATATGATGTGATAAGAATTGCATTTAATTTTCATGGTCTTGTATCTCAAAGTGCATAATACTAGCATAATCATGAGAAAAACACCAAACACATTCCAATGGAAAGGCATTCTGCAGAATACCCGAATGATACTCCTCAAAATATTAAGATCATCAAAAACAAGGAAAGTGAGGGAGGAAAATAGGCAGAACACAGAGGATTTTTAGGGCAGTGAAACTATTTTGCAAGATACTATAATGGTGGACACATGTCCTCCTACATTTGTCTAAAATACCTAGAAAGTACATTAAGAGTAATCTCTATTGTAGACTGTGGACTTTGGGTAACATTGATGTGTCAACATAAGTTCATCAATTTTAACAAATGTACCACTCGGGTGGGGGATGTTGATAATGAAGGAGTCTATGCACTTGTAGGGGAAGGGGGAATAGGAGGAATCTCAATACCTTCTTCTCAATTTTGCTTTGAACCTAAAATTGCTTTAAAAATAAAGTCTAAAAAATTCAACCAACCAATCAACCAAATGAAAAAAAAAACAACAATGAAAATTTGAGGAAATGTCATAGATTAGTTGGGCCTAAAGAGGCATGAAGACTAAATGTAATGTGGTGTTCTGAACAGGATCCTGGTTCAGAAAAAGATCATTGGGGGGAGAAAAACAAACAAACAAAAACAACAACAACAAACAGTTAAAGTGTGAAGATTTAGTTAATGGTAGTGTACTGGACTATTTTTACAACTTCTCTGTAAATCTAAAACTCTTCTAAAATTTTTTTTTCTACAAATTGCCAGGGTTCAAGTATATGTCTTTGTATTTACAAAGATTTTTTCTATAATTCATAGATTTACAAAATTTAACAAAATTTACAAGATTTAACAAAATTCAATTTTTAAAAAATATAAGTAGGTTTGAATATAATTGTCAAAGACAAAGGCATGTTTTTCATATAAATGCAAAATGAGCATGTGCCAAAGATTGTACTCAATTCATTTAATTAATGAGGAAATCAACTAACATTTGTCAAGCTGGGTATATATAAGCATCTCTTTTTTTAAAGATTAGGATATGTTTGGTGGGTTAGAGAGAAAACTATTTAACAACTCAGAGGGCAATAAACAAGACCATTGAGGTTTTTTTGTTTCACTGACTAGAAATTATTTGTATTTCTAGCTGCAAAATTCTACAAGTTAATCTCTGCTGCTAAAGAGATGTAGAATAATCTAGTCAAAAGACAGTCAATCCCTGGACTGCACAGAAAACAAAATCCAATAATCTTTTTTGTTTATTTCAAAGTTTGGGGCATTTTTGCTAAACGTCTTTCTCTCATCCTTGGTAATCATAATCATCAAATATTTTTCTTTATCACACAAAGAGGCTGGGGTCCTTATGTTTGGCCTGACTATTCACAAAGGTACAGTAAGAGTGTTAGTTAACCAAGTAGATGTCCTTGAGTTGAGTTTGCAAATCCAGGCTTATCCAGAACATTGAGATCTGTTCATGACTGAAAATTAGCTGCGACTGAAAATTTTCAAGAGAAATCTCAAATTGGACTAGTAAAGACCCATATCTTGTATTTAGAGGTTAAGATACTCCATGGTATTTGACCTACAATTACTGTAAATTTGGATGAATTCCTCTCTTTGAGGTTTGCTAGGGCTCCAGGTTTGCCTGCATATGACCTTCCTCTCCACCTCTGAGACTGGGGCCGTTGGGGTGATGCCAGGTGCAGTGGGTTCTTTGACTTTGCCACAGAAAGGCATTTCAGGAGAGTTCCAAGTATAGCTTAAGACATAATTTATTAGAAAGAGACATACCCAAAAGTCATGGGTGCCTTAAGAGAAAGGACACAAGCTTGCCTTTGATAAGAAGCTTTATATACTTTTATAACCATGCTTAAGCAAACCATGAACTAATTGGGGTGTGCTGCAGGTGTCTGGTTGTGAGTTTTGAATTCCATCTCTCAACCTTTTAAGGTTGCAAAGACCTTCTAAGTAATTCAAGTTATTGCCTAACTAGATTTGACCTTTTCTTAGAACATCATGCCTGTGTTTTCAGTAATTCTCTATTTTTTTCCGTGATTTACTTTACTGGTAGATCCACATTCCAGGTCTAGTATGCCTGGTCAGTCTGGTGAAGGTCGTGTACTGACAAGAAAGATGTCTGAATGTTTACCCTATTTTAATTTAAACTGTCTGCAAGAAACCTATCTATGTCTAACTTGCACTGAATAACCTGTCTCAGAAGCAGGCTCTGAGCCAGTCTTCTTGGGAGGATTACACAGTCATGTACAGTCAATTCTTGTTTCTTAATAGGGACTTATTATACCTAATTTATAAAGTATCATTTTCAAAAATGACACCCTAGGTAAGGTCTGATTGCACAATCTATTTGTCCAATTATATCTTGATAAAACAGAAGATGGATTTTTATGGGACTTATTTAAATAACTGTATTGCCATGAAAATCCTAGAGACTTGGTGAAAATCATGGTTTCTGAATTTTAAGGGGACCAGTGAGAATCAGCTACCGTTTAAAATGTTTCATTTTAGTTCTCAAAAGTATTAAACTGAAGGTCAGAGATAGTTTAAGAAAAAAGAGAAAGAGCTTCCTCATATATCCTTAGAAGTAAAAACTAGGCAGAATAGGGCTGACCAGCACTGCTATATTGCCATTGGGTTTTCCAAAAGCTTGTTGATGTTCATTCACACAGACACCACCTGGGGTTGCACCCTGTGGCAGCAGATGCTAATCAGGTTCAGAGAGCTTAATAGGAGTTCTTTGAGCTCTTCTTGGAAAAGTTAGGACGGAAGTGGACTAGGGAGAGACAAAGCAAATTTCTCAAAGCCCTAATAAGTACACTGCAGGACATAGGGTATGAGGCATAATATCCTTCATGTTTGTGTCTGTGTAATATAGAGATAGACAATAAAAAATTTCTTACTTTTTTTTTCAAGTTCTTCTTTAATAGCTTCATGTTCTGCTGCTGGCAAGGCTGCTGCAGAATCTTATGGAAAATGAGCTTCAGAAAAATCCAGTCAGCTCACTTCAGTTGACTCAGTGCCAAAGTTGAATCCCTGTAAAAGTCTGAGATGTGAGCGCTGCGAGCGTGGATGTGATTGTTAGAGACCAAAGTCATGTTTTCACATTTGCGTGCATTGAAAGCCTTTCTCCTCCCCTGGAGAGCAAGGGAAACGATGATGCTGGATGGAAGACTGAGCGTTGGGGACAACGGTATAGAGCTAAGAGGTCAGTGGTAACCCGCAGGGAGAGCAAGCCACTAAGCGCCAACACTGCGCAAAAATAATGTTACTAATAATACAGAATCCTGAAAGAGACGATGATCACACGCCTGACAGAAGGAGATTTGTAGTTTCATTTTACTTCCACTGAATTCCAGGAAGTAAAACTCATACCAGATTTATTTTCCAAGTTATGTAATTACTTTCCCAATTCCAAAACCCAGTTAAATACTATCTAAACTTAAAAGTGCATTTAGAGAAAAGAAATAAGGAGAGGCGAATGGAAAATTGACGAGTGGAATTTACTAGAATGGAGGGCAGGATTGATGGTGCACCTCTTGGTGACCGAGTGTGAGACCCTTTGATGTCACATCTACGACTGGCATTTTGAGAGGACTGTAGCTGCCTGTGCAAGAATTTGTTTACATTTACTGGGTTTTGCTACTTCCTCTGAGCCAATTTGTCATGATCTATTTACTTTGTCTGCATTTACTACACGAGAATTAGCTCAATCTACTTTATATCATAGACTGTGTTTTAGTTAATAGTTTCCACTGAAATACAAGGCTGACATTCATTTTTACAGAATCACTGTATAGTCTGGGGCTTCATTTAGTAATACATTTGTTGTATTTGTGGACTGTTTTATATCAGTGTTCACAAATACTAGCATATTTCTCTATTGCTATGTGATTTTATACCTCTTATTTTAGGGTAGGTAATGAATCCTATTGGATTGTAATACTTGATATTCTGTATTTAAATAAATAAAACTGTTTACCCAGAGAAAACCATACCACCATGACTTTCAGTACAACTACGTGCTTCCATCTTGCCCCATACAAAATTTCCATATAAAATTCAAATAATTCTTAAATACTTGTGTCATATACAATGTTGATATATAAAATATTTGAAGATTAAGTTTCCTACTTGTTTGTCACTGTAAAAGAGACCAAAAGAAACTTCAATAATCCTTAAGCCCCGTTTTATCTGAAGTGTCTTGAGAGTGGTAAGGAACAAGAAACACAGTCTATTCCTGGTGAAAAAGTGTCTCCATTCCAAGGAGGAGCAGCACACACACACTTAGCCTCCCCATGGAAACATCTCTGCACCTGGTTTTCACCTCTTGCTTCTGAGAAGGACAGATGATAAGGCCTTCCACCCCACTGTCAAGCTGAGGAGGCATTCAATCTCTCTGCTGGTTCCACTCTAATTAAATGTGGATTTTATGTAAGCTGCAGCCCAGACTTTTTATGAATTCTGAATATGCTGGCTTCATTATTCTTGTCAGGCGGCAAAACTAGACCATGACAGATGAGTTTCTGAGCATTTGCTGATCATTCATCTACAAAACATAATAGTTTGATTCTTTCACTTAGGGCTATTTACAGAAACAGAAGTTGATTAATTGAAGTGCCGGCACTGGGTAAATTCTCATTCTCTTTCTTTTGAATCTACTCTTAATGTATCTCAAGGAAATCATCATTAATAATACATTACCAAACGAGGAATACTATAATTCATTCCCTCTAGAGAGAGTATATGATTTTGCTTGTCTCAAATAAGTGTCCAAGTACTTCTTTAATTCTTCTTCATCTTTGTTAAACATATGCTTGCATATTATTAAAAGTTCAAATATATATAAATGTCCATTGTTAAAGGCAACATAAAACATGATGATAATAATAATAATAATGCCCAACATTTATTTAATACTGAGTATAGAATAGATGCTTAGATTTGGTATTTCAAGTATTAAACAACAACTCTGATAAATGAGGTATCTTGTACCCATCTTACAGAAAAATAAATAGAGACACAGAGAGATTGAGTGATTTTACCCAGGGTCAAAGTACTAGTAAGTAACAGAGTCAGGATTTATTGTTTATTTATTTTTAAATTTTGTGTTTGCTTTGTTTTGAATAGTTAATATGTTGACATAGTTTATTTTTTATTTTTTATCAATATTTTTTATTTTGATATTGTGGGGTACAGTTATAAGGGTTAAGTATACAAATATGCTTTGTTCAGGCAGCCTTGTTGATAAGGAGTGTTTCCCCATCCCCAGACAGATGTTAGTACCGTTAATCCCACCTCCCTTCCCCTCCCCCCCGTAGTTTCCCACCACTGTCAGTTCTTTTCTTATAATATTACGATGGATGTTCAAGGTCCGCTATATGAGTGAGAACATGTGATACTCAGATCTTTGTTTCTGTGAGAGGTCGCAGAATCAGGATTTAAAAGTAAGTAAAACTGGTTCTTAATCTCTATGTTATATCATATGGTGGATGGATACATTTAGATCCCAAATGGACAGTCTAATGAATTGTAATTTCCTGCTCTTTTCAAGAAGTCTCCTGAGTCAACATCACTCCTCACAACAACATATATGGGAAACAAGAACTGTCCTATTCTTGAGTTATCACTCCAGTGAGGTCCAGATTTAGAACAAGAAAGTGCCAACTTGCTAATCATAAGCATGGAAACTTTAGTCATAGTCCCGGACTCCTGCTCCAGCAAATAAGAGAAGGGGGTTTTACTCCTTATTGCTTATTCTTCTACCTGTGGTATGGGCTCTTATTAGCCAATGTGAACTTTCTGTTCAATGAAGGGTTGTTTAGAGAAGACTATCTCCATCCCCCATGGCTCACAAAATACCATATTTACATAGACCCAAGCCTTCCGTGAAACCCTCTGAAGGATTCTACTTGTAGCAAGACAATTCTTTAGACTTGTCAGACAAGTTACGTAGGACCAGGTCCTCCAGGGATGGTGGCTGATCATCCTTTCTTTCCTTGATCCGTTATCACAATACATGGCAAGGGGTAGTGGCCCCTACAGAGCAAGGTGGGAAGAAAAAAGGGGAGAGAGAGTTTCTTGGGAATTTGTAGCCCAAATTCAAACCCACTTTATATTGTGGGCTCTTTCTTTCCATGGGGCTGGGAGGTGTGGATTGTAGATTTTGTCCTCACATCTGTTCCAGGGAGATGGCATGATGGGACGAAAACATGCCAGACTGAGCCAGAAAATCAGTCTCTGCCTCTTATTAGCTTTGCAACTCTGGGTTCATCACTTTACCCTCTGAACCTCAGTTTCTTTATCCGCCAAATGGGATTCCTACCTCACAAACTGACTGAGATCCCTTGACGTCAGTATGTACGCTGCTGTGTGATTATGGTGGTATTTTGCTAGAAGCCAAACTAGTGGGCAAGAGGTCTTTTACTTGGGAAACTCCAAGGTTACTTGGCAGATCTTTCAGAACTTGATATTTCAAACTGAGCTTTCTCATATTTATGTATAAGTTCTGTGAAATCCACATTGCAGCATCTGCCTGCCCTGCTTAGTTTCTGGCTAGGAGATTGGGCCAAGTTTTTATCCTCTGTAGCTCACTGTTATATTTAGCAATGAGATAAGTGTGGGTTTATCAAGCTTTCAGGAACAAAGCGATGCCACCATTTAATTTAGCATTTAATTACAATATCCCGCCTCACTGACAAGTTGCTGGGCTTTAGCTAGGTAAACTGAATGGAAAATGTCTGTTACTGTTTTGCCATGAGTTTCAAAGTTTGTTTCTTTCTGAATTGTTTCACTTATCTTCAATCTCACCACCTGAATTCGGAGGGGGATATAGTATGATAAACAGCAGGGTGGTGTGATAATACAGGTCTTGAAATGCATAAAAGCCAATTCCTGAGCCTTCCTTATTGCAAAGAGCTAGCCCTAACAGTGCAACTGACTTTTCTGCTTATCCAGTCTGTATTACTTTTCTATTTATGCTGTTTCAAAGTACTATAAGCTTAGTGGCTTAAAACATCACAAACGTATTTCCTTACAGTTTTGGAGGCTAGACACCAAAAATGAGTCTTGTAAGTCTAAAATCAAGGTATCAGCTACACTTTACTTCTTCTGAGACTTCAGAAGGGAATCTACTTTTTTGCCTTTTACAGATTCGAGAGGCCACGCACGTTTCTGGACTAATGGTTTCTTTCTCTGCCTTCAAAGAACAGCACTCCAACCTCTGCTTCCTTCATTACATCTTCTTCTCTCACTCTGACCCTCCTGATTCCCTCTTATGAGAACCCTTGAGATTATGTTGGGCCCATCCAGATAATTCAGAGTATTCCCCATATCTCCTGATCCTGAATTTAATCACATCTACAAAGTCCGTTTTGCTATTAAGGTAACATATTTACAGGTTCCGGGGAATAGGATGTGGACTTCTTGTGAGGGTCAGAGGGGACATTATTCAGATAACCACATCATCTGTCCAGGGGCATCAGATGCATTCAGGTCACACTGCTGTCCCTCTCTAGTCAATCACTCTCATTTGGGATTGCCCGACCAGCGACCCTTATCGCTCTGCAACTCTGACCCCTCAACCTGCCTATTTTCTTTTTTGACTAGTTTAACTTGGAAATACAGTTTTTCTTGATAGAAGAAAGAGTTGTTGTTATGTCAATTATCATCACACTCTAATTAGGTGATATATGAAAGTTATATGCAAAGACCTATCTATGTATATGATGAACGTTATACGTAGAGTTGCCTACTCTGTACCTGACAGCTGGTAGGTGACAGAACTGGAAGGAAGCCAAGAATTGGCTTTAAGTGCTGAGTATATTGTCTCTCTATCAAGTAGAGTTACTTCTCTATGTCTTAAAAAAAATTGTATCCTCTGTTCCAGAATAAAAGATACCCCAACTCTTTTCAGCATTAACTCTAAATTCTGGATTTTTATTTCTTTCCATCTCCTTTGGGATCTTGAATCACTATTTTTTTTCTTCTCTCTTGTTAATTTCACCCTCATCTTTATCTTACCCTCTCCAATTTATAAGTATGCTCATTCAAAAAATATATTTTCCAAAATTGCTCCTGGTTTTCCATGGTTTCACCTAACATGTATCCTTTATCACATTCCTTGGAAGAACAGTCTACAACCACCATGTCTCTATTTTGTTCCATGGTTCCCCATACTCTAGCTTGTGTAAACAAGTTCCCACTTTATCCAGCCTCTTTACAAAATGTCACTGTGTCAGCCACACATTTTATTTTGGAAGCTTTTCCTCTTCGTCTGTCTGAAATACTGCATTCTCTTGATTTTTTTCCCTTCTGGTTAGCTGATTCCATAGTTGGCTTCCTCTCTCCTAAGGGATATTTTCTATTTCCCTCCTTAATGGCACCATTTCTGATCAATGCAGCCACTATCTCCATCCTAATAATGCCCCCCAAACTTGATTTCCAACCCCAAATTTGAGTTCTGCACACCACCCAAATTTTCTGCCTACCCTTCAAATATAATGTATGCAAATGTGACCTTGTTCATTCCTTAGGGTTGTTTGAATATTTACCATGTGCTCAGTGCTTTGCTTTGAATGAGATGCAGACTTCAGGGAGTCTAATAGGAGAGATATAGCTACATTGTTGTCATGCAGTTTAGTAGGATCCAAAGCAGAGAGCTGTGCTTAGAGTAAGGTTCTCACCTGGCCTGAGCAAAGCTTTCGAGTAGAGGTGCTACTTTAAAAGGACAGTAGGGAAGGATGGGTGGTGGAGGAACAGGAGAGAATAGCCCATGCAGAGAGCATTGCATAGAGCTACACACATAGCTGAAGGCAAGGATGGTCTGATCTTTATCCCTGGAGATAAGCTCTTCCTCCTGCATTATCACTGTGGGTCAGTGAGACTGCCCCTTATCTTCCAGTGGTGGTTTGCTGTGTGTAAAAATATTCAGAGTAGTACCTGGCTTAATGTATGCATCCAGTGAATATTTGTTGTGGGACAGGAGGGATAAAGTTTAGAAGCCACCATTTCCCCACAGCAAGGTCACTGCCCAGGTCATAGGTTGAGGGTTTCTTGTCTGGGTTAAGATGTGGTCTCTATGACATTCTCTAGCAAGGGAGCCTCTCCTAAAACCCCTTTCTCTTGGCCTCAGGTAGTTGTGACCCTATCTGCCTGCCTTGTGCTTATGTCTGGCTTCACTGGGTACTTAGAATCCTCTTTTAAAATCCCTTTTCTCTCTCAACTGGTTCCAAGAAAGGATTTGAGTACATTCATTGGCACTGTGTGTCCTCACCTATAGGCTTTTATCCCTAAAAATCCTCTGGCAATATTTAATGAAAACAATATAGCCTACTGGAGGGATTTCAGACCTTTGTAGATGGGGAAAGTGGTACTTTTTATAGAGACAGTGATCCTTTGCCACTCCATGAAGTCAGGCTTGCCTAACCTGAGAGCTTGGCCAGACTGGTCTCATTGCCGCCTGCCTCTTCCCAATCTCCTGGGTCAGGAGAAAGACCACAGGGAAAGTTGAGTTTTTTGGTAGCAGGAACTTGCACACTGTCTAAAGGGGCAAATTCTAAATTCTGGCTGATTAAACATGCATGAATGGAAGCCCCATATTGCCAATCCACTTGTGATTCCAGAAATCATATAGCTAGGTGAAATCTTTCCCATTTAAAAACATTGGAATCTAAGTAATGTTTTTATGAAAAACATTGTGTAGCACAAATAAGACACTTCTCTGAGCTACCTCCTTACCTGCCTACCTACCTGCTAGCCTCCAGTCTGACACATAGCAAATGAGATGGCAAACTCTAGTACCTGAAATAGAAGAGAAATATTTTTAAAATCTTTTGTATTGAAAGTACCAGGAAATGGCTCAGTAGAATTATATAGGGGAAAACAACATAAACACAGCTCTTGAGTAGACTCTTTAATCTAATATGAAAATCAGCCGACAGGATTTATGGCAAGATGGCAACTCCTTAGATGGATCCCTGAGATTCTCCGAACGTGAGTTTCCCAAAAAGACTATTACTTTTCTTCCTGCACTCCCCCACCCATCTCCACCCGCACTGGTACGAGGCTTGGGGACTTTTGGTCCCATGCAGGGCCAGACGTCGCCGCCGGACCACGGCTGCTTCACTATATGTGATTCCGGCTGGCTAGGGAATTCCAAATCCCGGATCACAGCTCCATCCCCGGCCACAGCATGGAGACCAGAGCCCAGCGTGAAGCTGCCAGTCATGCAGGGAGGCTCTGAGTGCCCGCCCCTTAGAGATACCAGTCCCATTTCTGGCTAAAGTGCCCTGGTAGGGACCCAGAGCCACCACCTGCCCTCTGGAGCTTTAGAGATTGGAAGCCCCTGGCCCACCCTGGCTGAGGCACTCAGTGTGCATGACCACAAGCCTGTGTAAGGGGGCAGAACCCCAAGCTGGCGTAAGGTGCCAATCTCAGGCTTCCAGCTCCAGAGGAGGAAACGCCTGACCCTGTCCTCCACCCCAGCCGACTGGAGGCACCCCAGATCCAGCACCCAGCTGTGAAGCTGGTCCCGCCTAGAGACCCACAGGAGCCCCCTAAAATGAACGCAAAACCACCACCTCTGCCATTTTCAAGGCATATTTACAACGCATCGCCCTGCCCACCTAGCAGGGCCTCCACCTTGGTTCCCATTAACAGGAGACAAAGGCCCTTGCCTATGCTGAATAGTGAGTAGTGTCACAGATCTCCTAGGCAACAAGCTAACTGCCTGCAATAGAAAGAGAGGAGAGAGGCTGGAGATTAGATCTCAGGAACTTGATCCACTAAGGGACGAGAGAGAAAAATCTACACAAATGAAGAAAAACCAAAAGAAGATTATGGGTCTGTCCAAGACTCCTGGGAGGGCAGACACTGAGAAAACTGACTTTGGAATGCAAACAATGAAGAGTCCCACCCAGAATGAATGGTCTCAAAATACAATCCTAGATATCAAGACATTAATGCAGAGATTAAAAAAAGAATTGAAAGGACTCAAGAAGAAACTAGAAAGGAGCTGATAACTGAGATAACAGTAATAAAGAATACTGTGAATGAAATGAACAATAAACTGATAAGCATGGAAAATAGAATTACCCAAGCAGAAGAAAGAATCTCAGAGCTTGAGGACCAAAATATAGAAATAACCCAAACTCTCAAATACACAGAAAACAAGCTCAAAAAGACAGAAAAAAACCTTCAAGAGATAAGTGATTACCTCAAGAGGCCTAACCTAAGAGTAATTGGTCTGCTTGAGGCAGAAAAAGAGACAGAGACCACATTGGAACAAATCTTCCATGAGATCATTCAAGAAAACTTCCCTTATCTAATCAATGATGCAAAAACTCAAACACAAGAGATCCAGAGAACCCCTGCAAGACAACAAACAAGAAAACCAACTCCTAGACACATAATAATTCACCTAAACAAAGAAGGCATAAAAGAAAAAATCCTAAAGGCAGCAAGAGAAAAAGGCCAGATCACCTACCATGGAAGACCAATCAGAATAGCAGCAGATTTATCTACAGAAACCCTGCAGGCTAAGAGAGCTTGGAGCCCTATCTTCAAAGTCCTAAAAGATAAACAATTTCAACCAAGAATAACCTACCCTGCCAGATTAAGCTTCATCAGCAAGGGAGAATTAAAATCTTTCCCAGATATCCAATCCCTAAGAACCTACGCTGCCACCAAACCACCTCTACATGAAATACTTAATAAAGTACTAAACACAGAAGAAAAGGGGAAAAAAGAGCAACATTTTTCACAAGAGTACAGGAAAAAGAATAAAATACATATGAACCAACCCCCCAAACAAAAGAAAGACAGTAAACCAAGTGGAACAACAACTCTAAAAGAACTATATGTTAGGGATGAACTCTCACATTTCAATAATTAGCCTAAATGTGAATGGACTAAATGCACCACTGAAAAGACATAGAATGGCAAAATGGATAAAATATCACCAGGCAACAATATACTGCCTTCAAGAGACCCATCTCACTAGAAAGGACATGCACAGACTTAAAGTAAGAGGATGGGAAACAAATTTCCAGGTGAATGGAACACAAAAGAAAAGAGGAGTTGCAATCCTAATTTCAGACAAAATACCATTTAAGCTATCAAAAATTAAAAAAGATACAGAGGGCCACTACATAATGATAAAAGGCTCACTCCATCAGCAAGAAATATCTATTCTAAATATATATGCACCTAATATAGGTGCACCAAATTTACAAAGCAACTCCTAGGAAAACTAAAGAAAGATATTGATTCTAAAACCATCATACTGGGGACTTTAATACCCCACTCAAAACCCTCGACAGATCATCGGGACAAAAAATCAGCAATGAGATCCAGAACCTCAATGTGACTCTGGACCAAATGGACTTAATTGATACCTATAGAACACTCCATCCAAAGACCAGAGAACACACATTCTACTTATCACTGCATGGGACATATTCCAAGATTGGCCACGTTCGCAGCCATAAATCAAGCATCAGCAAATTTAAAAAGACTGAAATTCTACCATGCACTTTCTTGGACCACAGTGGAATAAAAATAAACATTGACACAAACAAGGTCCCCCCAAAACCCACAAAGACATGGACACTAAACAGCATGATGCTAAACAACTCCTGGATCAATGATGAAATCAAAACAGAGATCACAAGATACCTGGAAACAAATGAAAACAAAGAAACATCTTATCAAAATCTCTGGGACACCTTAAAAGCTGTAGTAAGAGGGGAATTTATATTCCTACAAACACATGAAGAAATTGGAAGGAGCACAAATTAATAGCCTAACAAGTCACCTAAGGAAGTTGGAAAAGCAAGATCACAAAAATCCTAATTTCAGCAGAAGAATCCAGATCACCAAAATAAAAGCCCAAATCCAGGACATAGAAGACAAAAAGACAATACAAAAAATCAATGAAACAAAAAGCTGGTTCTTCGATAGGATAAACAAGATTGACGGTCCCCTAGCTAGACTGACCAAAAAAAAAAGAAAGAAAAAACCCAAATAAGTACAATCAGAGACACAAAAGATGAAGTCACATTTGACCCTGAAGAAATACAAAAGATCATCAGAGACGACTATGTACACTGGTATGGAAACAAACTTGAAAACCTCAAGGAAATGGAGGACTTTCTGTCATCACACAACCTGCCTAGGTTGAAGAAATTTAGACCCTAAATAGACCAATAACAATCAAGGAAATTGACTATTTGATAAGAAAACTACCTACAAAAAAAAGCCCTGGACCAGATGGCTTTCCAGCAGAATTCTACAAGACATTTAAGGAGGAACTGATTCCAATCCTACTGAAGCTCATTCAGGTGATTGAGAAAGATGGAACCCTCCCCAAATCATTTTATGAAGCTAACATCACATTGATACCCAAGCCAGGTAAAGATCCAACAAAAAAGTACTACAGGCCAATATCTTTGATGAACATAGATGCTAAAATTCTCAACAAGATCCTAGCAAACCGGATTCAACAACACATTTCAAAAATCATTCATTATGACCAAGTAGGATTCATCCCTGGGATGCAAGGCTGGTTCAACATTCATAAAACAATAAATGTAATTAAATACATCAACAGATGTCAAAACAAAAACCACATGATTATATCATTAGATGCAGAAAAAGCTTTTGATAAAATCCAGCACCACTTCCTGATAAAAACTCTTGAACATCTAGGCATACAGGGAACATACCTCAAAGTAGTAAAAATCATCTACGAGAAACCCACAGCCAGCATACTCCTAAATGGACAAAAATTGGAACCATTTCCCCTGAAAACTGGAACAAGACAAGGATGCCCACTCTCACCCCTCCTGTTCAATATAGTATTGGAAGTCCTGGCTAGAGTGATCAGAGAAGAGAAGGCAATCAGGGGTATCCAAATAGGAAAAGAGGAAGTCAAATTATCTCTCTTTGCAGATAACATGATTGTATACCTTGAAAACCAAAGAGAATCTGTCAAAAACCTCCTCACACTGATAAAGACCTTCAGCAAAGTCTCAGGATATAAAATAAATGTGCAAAAGACAATCGCATTTCTTTACACCAATAAAACACAAACAGAAACCCAAATAAGAAGCACAATTCCATTCAAAATAGCCACAAAAAAAATGAAATACCTTGGCATCTTCCTAACCAGAGACGTGAAAGACCTTTACAATGAAAATTACAAAACACTGCTCAAAGAAATCAAAGATGACACAAACAAGTGGAAAAATATCCCATGCTCATGGGTTGGAAGAATCAACATTGTGAAGATGTCCATCTTACCTAAGGCAATCTACAGATTCAATGCAATACCTATCAAATTACAGCAACATTCTTCTCAGACCTAGAAAAAACAACACAGGAATTCATTTGGAAACACAAACAACCAAGAATAGCCAGAACAATCCTCAGCAAAAAAAAACCAAAGCAGGTGGTATCACATTACCAGACTTCAAACTTTACTATAAAGCTACAGTCATCGAAACAGCTTGGTATTGGTATAGGAACAGGAATATAGACCAATGGAATATAATTGAGATTCCAGAGGCAAGACCTCAATTTCTCAACCAACTCATCTTCGACAAAGCTTCCACCACCTACCACTGGGGAGAGGAGAACCTATTCAGTAAATGGTGCTGGGAAAACTGGCTGACCACATGCAGAAGATTGAATCAGGACCTCTATCTATCCCCATACACAAAAATTAACTCCAAATGGATCTGAGACCTAAATATAAAACCTCAAACCATAAGAACCTTAGAAAATGAAGGACATAACCTCATGGAAACTGGAACCGGCATCCAATTCCTGAACAAAACCTGAAACCCACAGGTCATAAGAGAGAAGATAGACAAGTGGGACCTTATTAAACTGACAAGCTTCTGCAAGGCCAAAGAAATCATCAAGAGAGCAGGGAGACAGCCTACAGACTGGGAAAAAGTATTTGCCAACACCAGGTCTGACAAAGGCTTACATCCTGTATCTACAAGGAACTCAAAGGTGCTGAAAAGAAAAAAACAAACAAGCCCATTATAAAATGGGCAAAAGACATGAACAGACACTTCACAAAAGAGCACATCCGAGCAGCCCACAAACACATGAAGAGATGCTCAACCTCACTAATCATCAGGGAGATGCAATCAAACCACACTGAGATACCACCTAACCCCAGTCAGAATGGCAATTATCAACAACTCAAAAAATAACAGCAGCTGGAGAGGGTGTGGCGAAAAGGGAACACTTCTACATTGTTGGTGGGAGTGTAAACTAGTGCAACCTCTGTGGAAAGCAGTGTGGCTATTCCTAATAGCTCTAAACATCAACCTCCCATACGACCCTGCAATCCCCTACTGGGAATATACCCTGAAGAACTCAAATCACTCTATAAAAAAGATACCTGCACGTGAATGTTTATTACAGCATTGTTCACAATAGCAAGAACCTGGAACCAACCACGCTGTCCATCAAAAGAGGACTGGATTAAAATAATGTGGTACATATACACGATGGAATACTACGCAGCCATAAAAAAGAACAAAATCATGAATTTTGCAGCAACCTGGATGGAACTAGAGTCTATAATACTAAGTGACCTCTCACAAAAACAAAGATCTGAGTACCACATATTCTCACTCATATAGTGGACCTTGATCATCCAATGCACTACTATAAGAAAATGACTGACAGTGTTGGGAAACTATGGCGGGGAGATGGGACTAATGGTAGTAAACATCTGCCTGGAGTTGGGGAGACACCAATTATCAACAAGGGAGCTTGAATGAAGCATATTTGTATACCTAACCCTTGACTGTACCCCACAATATCAAAATAAAAAATATCGATTATAAAAAAAAAAGAAAAGAAAAAGAAAATCAGCCAAGCTGCCTCTCTGGTATCATTCAGTCCTGTAAGTAACATGTCAGTGTTGGCTTCTAAAATCAAGATGATCATTCCTTGTTGGATTTTTTTCCTCCATGGTACCCGAGATCTGGAGAAGGCATGGTCAGCACTAGACTGTGGAACAGGGAAAGAAGCAATACCTGGAATCCTTGGTCTTTGTCTGAAAGCAACAGTATTTTCAGAGAGGTCTGAAAAATACTTAAAAAACAAAACAAAACAAAGAGCCCAGTGTAAATGCCTTTACACACAGAAAGGGGATGTAGATGACAAATTGAACATAAAATAGGATGAGACATCCCCGGGTCTCACTGGGACAGCTGACATGACATGGTAGTCCAGTCTCCATTTTGGAAAACTCTATTCTTGCTAAGTCAGTGTCCATTTATACTCCAGGCTAACATGGCCATTCTAGGTTAATTTACGCTAAGATATTATGCATTCCTGATTTAAGCATTTTGTAAGACAATACACTTTCCTGATTATTGATCCAAATTCACTGTGCAGAAGGTCACAGGCTCCAGAGTTTCTACCAATGGACCTGGGCCATATCTCTGCTGTAGTTTTCATGAGTCCCTGAAGCTGATTTCCACAGTGTTTTTTTAATTCCACAAAACTCAGCTTATCTTTAAATAATAATTACTCGAAGTTAGGGATCCATTTGGTAAAGAGTGTCATCAAGCATAAATTATGCAAAAACCTTGATTTGGATAAAATAATTTGATCTTGATTTCAGACAGTCATTCCTATTTTTGCATGTCAAAAGCAGCTTACAACTTTTAGCACAATCAATGTAATTGATTTGCTTAGTGAAATGTATGAATGATCGAATTAATTGTAGAACTCATGTTCTTATTTCAAGGTAAAGAATAGTCCATGACCTATCAGACTGACTTTGTTTAAATGATATTTCTAAATCATAGTGAGTGAGTCTTAAAATGTTTATTTAAAGAATTTTCCTACATAGGTATCACTCTCTCTCTTTCTGTCTCTGTCTCTCGCCTGCTTTCTTTTTCTCTCTCTGCCCCTCTCCCCCATTCTCCTCTATTTACTATGGTACCATTTTAGAATTTTAAAAATCTACTAACAAAGAACTTAGTCCTGGTTTCTTTAAACAGAGGAGTATCGGATAGGTTTCAGGGCTCAAATACTCAATAAGAAGGTAGAGAAGGTAACTTTGACATGAGGCAGGAGTCAAGGCTTATCTGAAGGCACTGTGGGGAAAGGAGTCAGCAAGAAGATTCAAAGTGATAATATCTTTGATAAGGTAGCAGAACTCTCTTTTTTTCCTTTCTAGCATCACTTCTTCAACAGAAACTGGTGGCAACTGGTGGCAAATGCTGCAATAGGTGTAATAGGAATGGATAACTCCCAAAATTGTTTCCATTTTCATCAATCAGACTATTTCCCAGCTTCCCTTGCAGATAGATTCACTGATTGACTGAGTTCTGGCTAGTGGAATGAGCAGAAGTGACATAGGGTCCTGCAAGATGGACCCTCCCATGGACAGCTCACCGTTTTCTTTTTCCAATCTGCCAGCGAAGAAGTGATAAAAACTCCAAGGATATAGAGGAGAGCTTTAATCTAGCTGTCAACCTGCTATTTACTTATATTTATATTTTCTTAAATTTCCAATCAGCTGACAAATGTGCTGAGTCTGACCACACTTGAAATGGTCTATACTCTGTTGAATGACAAAACTTGACTCACTATGGACATAAATAAAGTTTCCAAATGCTCACTGCAGACCATTCATGAACAGCCCCTGACCTGGACCAGCCTGTGGGTGAAACTTTACACAGCACTAAATGGGAAAGTGGGGTGCTGTGTTGGAAGAAGCTTGGGTCCGTGAGCCACCTCCAGGAGCTTGAAGTGGAGTTGCTTGAGAAAATCACTCAACTAGGGACACTTGTGCTGTCACTTTCATAAATAACAATAAAAAACCTTTATTTATTCATTCTAAAAAATTTCGGTGTCAGTTGACAAAACAAAAACAGATGACAGGTCCAAGAGTACTTACCTTCTTTCTGCCAGAAGACAATGCCTCTCCCTGCCTGGTCATTACAGATCAGGAAACAGGACACAAATCAGATGAAAATAAGAAGGAAACCCCACATCAAAGAGCTTGAAAATAAGACTGAGCATGGTGGCTCACGCTTGCAATCCAGCACTTTGGGAGGCCACAGCAGGAGGATTGCTTGAGCCCAGGAGTTCAAGATCAACCTGAATAATATAGTAAGACCTCACCACTGCAAAAAATTAAAATAAAAATTAAAAAAAAAATTAGTGGTCATGGTGGTACATGCCTGTAGTCCCAGCTACTTGGGAGGCTGAGGTGGGAGGATCACTTGAGCCATGGAGTTTGAGGCTGTAGTGAGTCATGATTGCACCAATGCACTCCAGCCTGGGGGACAGAGTGAGACCTTGACTCAAAAAAAAAAAAAAAGGCTTGAAAATAAAGCTAAAAATGAAATATGACTTTTTTCATAGCACATTTTTCCTTAATTATCAAAATGATATATATAGTCATCCCCACTTTTAGCAACACTTCTGATGCCTCTGAAATGACTGACCCAAGATATAAAGGGGCATCCTGACTCTGAAGATGCCTCTGTTGTCAGACACTATAGTCAACTCTGTATTATACACATACACACACGCACAAACTGGAACCTACTGGGGAGGTAGGAATAGAAAAGCGCTTTGTTCATCTCTTCAGTGTAAAGGGCATGGGTCCAGAGAGTTTTACTGTATCACATGATAGGTATGAAGTGAGCACCTCCATCTTGTTAGCTATGAGGCTATATGACCTCAATTTTGCCAGCCCCACCCATCAACCCCTGCCTGCACAGTTGTAGGAGCTCAGGGACCCCCTTTCCATCTTCCCTCATCCACTCATCCACCCACCGCCAATTTCTAGGAATTTCTTATTGTTCTCCAGGTGGCTTTGGAACTATCTAGTTCTTCCTCTTTCCCTCTTATAGATCTCAGGAATAATTGTAAAATGTGCTGGGAAAGCAACAGTCGAGACAGGGATGAACTGGCTAGAACAGTTCAGGTTCTGTTCCAGTTTCTCCTACAAATATGATGCTCTTCAGTGCTTTATCCCAGCAAGTCATAGGCCCCTGGAATATAAAATCCAGGGCAGGCTACTCTCCGGGGTCTATTGGCTGCAGTTCAAACAAGGCATATGCAGGCAGCTTTCCTGAGTTTCGGGAGACAAACGTGCAATAAATTCTAGGCTTCTGTGGTCCCCAGCTGCAAGGAATTCACCCACCTCCTGTAATTTGCTGCATGTGAGCATTGTTCTGTCTCAGTGGAGCTGGTCAGACGAGCTGGTAACCAGTGCACATTGAACCTGCCTCATACTCCTCATCCATGCTCAGGGCATGGTCATGTCTTCTGTTCATCTCTGATCTGCTTTTGAGGTTTACTGGCTATAGCCATTGGAGACAATTGCATCATCCAAAATCTCTTCCCTGGGATGCCAGCACCTGCCATTGTCTGGCAGGTGACCAGCCTGGACCTCAGAGTGGCTCCTGCACAAGGGTTGGTGGCTTTCTCTCTACTACTCAGTAAAACAAGCCCAGAGGCACTGAAGTCAAACAAAATTGTGTCCAGAACTCAAATCTGCCACTTAGTGATTTGAGGCAAGTTATCATATCTCTTTAAGCCTCAGTTTAACCAGCAGTAAAAAAATGGGTCAACAGTAGCACTGAAGTGATAGTATGTGTATGGGAACTAAATGAGAAAGCATAGGTAAACCACCTAGATGGATAACTAACCCATTTAGTAAGCATTCAATAAATATTAGCCACCAGAATTATTGTCAGTACAAATATTGATGTCACCCCAGTTATTATAAACTATTATTGATATCCTCAGACATGATTATTCTTTTGTCCTATACTATTTAGCGTTCAGTCCCAGACCAAGATGTCTCCTAGTCCTATGATAGCAATTTTAAAAATAAGCACTTCAGTCTCTATCTATAAATAGTATACAGTGACGTTTGTCACACTAGCACATGGGGCTCTGTTTTGGGGCAATGGAAGGAAACTTGCTAATTCCTTTTGGGAAGGTGTATTTATTTGTTTTACTATTTAAACACTGACATTTATTTTGATTCTTGATGTAAAATGTGCTAGGTGTAAAGGTACAATTTGTGCTTCTGCTACTACTTAAGACATGTGCATAAAAAACAAATATTTATTTATTTTTCTGAACATCTAAGCCAGTGATAAATTGTGCTCAAATGACTTTTTCTGATGAGAAGTCTCATGGTTTATAGAGAAAGCCTGTAGCTGCCCGTATTGTGGCTAATAGCATAGAGATGCTCATCTCTGTCATGGACATGTATAACCATGAAATATGCTACCATCTAAGTCGAATTGTGCAACAGACTGGTTTGTAGAACATTATAGCTCCTTATAGTAATGAAATATTTATGGTTGAATAATTTTCTCCAATACAAACAGGTATAATAATTTTCTCAGACACTGTCAAGATGAACTTAGACTTGGCCAAGAGCTGGAAACAGATAATTTTTCAGACACAGTTGAGCCACCTTAGAAATTCCCCCAAGTATTAATATCCATTATGCATTTATGCTTTAGATCTTCTACTTAATTAGACATAAAATCATTTGGATTTTTGAAAAATTTTAATTTTAAAGATGTGGTGTACAATTCTGGGTTAGGTATACAAATGTTCATTATGCAGCTGCCCTTGTTGATGAGGTGTGCATATTTTTGACTGAATTAACTGATTGGCTGATAAACTATTTGAGGACTTACTCTTTATATGTAAATTACCTAGAATTCAGTTCACTGTTCCACTCAATATGGGGCTCAATACTCATGGCTCAAGAGGTCTGCTGGATATCCTGCCATCACAATCTCACTTCACAAAGCAGAATACAGGGATGAAGAAGTAGATGTACTCTTACTTTAAAATGCTTCTAGGATGTCCCAACATCATTTACACTGAAGTCTTACTGATCAGAACTCTGTCACATGGCCACACCTCACTTTAGATAAGTCTGGGAAAAGTAGTTTTTAGCTAGGCAACAATGTCCTCAGCTAAAAATACAGATTTTACCACAAAAAGGGTAACATTATTTGATAATGTATTCATTTCCTCTTGCTATACAATATATCACCACAAATTTAGTGGCCTAAACCAATTATCTATTTATTAACTCACAGTTTCTGTGAGTTAGAAGTCTGGATGTGATTCTCTGCCCAGGGTTTCACAAGACTGAAATCAAGGTGTCAACTGGGTTTTAATCTCATTTGAAGTATTAATTAGGAAAGTACCTGCTTCCAAGATCTCTCAGGTTGTTGATAGAATGTATTTTCTGGGGCTATAGAGTTCAAAACATCTTGTTTCTTTAATTTAGCAACAAAGAATCTCTGCTACTTTGAATCTTGAACTTCGGGGAAGGTGTGGATCCCTTTTTAAATGGATCACCTGATTAAATCAAGCTCACCCAGGATAAATTCCTTTTTTATTAATTCAAAGTCAACTGATTATAGACCTAATGGCTTCTGTAAAACCCCCTTCATTTTTGCCACATTGGTTAGAAGTTTGTTACTTGTTCCGTTCATACTGAAGAGAGAGGGGATTATACATGGAGTTACTTATTGGGGACCACCCTAGGGTGTGTCCCCTTCAGGTAAGCAACAAGTAATCTTTGACTCATGCAGTTTATACGTGTTCTTTTTATGCTACAATTGTCTATTAAACAGTGGTGTGTCAGACCCCAAAACTGGTCACCTAAAAAATTATTTGATGGATTTACGTAAGATGTTATAGCTACTCATTGATGCATAAGCAAAATTAAACTGCTACTAGTTAAACTGAAGGATATCATCTATTCAAGGCAGTAGTTTGTCTTATAATTTCAGCATATGTTTGTATTATTTTATAAAATGATCTACCTTTTCTGTTTTATTTCACACTATCAGAAATTAAAATTTTTTTTGCTGTTCAATCTAAGTGCATGTTACAGTTGGTAAGCACAAGTTAATCATTCTATCAATAAATTGTAATTAAAAATGTCAGTGTTAAAAGAAGCCAAGCAATACTAACTTTGACAATACAGACAGATTTTTAAAAATAGAGTTGGAAGTGGTCAGGAGTCCAACTGTGTCCATCAGAGGCTGTCTCTTAATAGCTCTTTCACTTAAAGATGATTATTTAATAAGATTGTCAAATGTGCAGCAATAAGACTGTCATCAAGAATAAGTGGCTATATATGGGAGAAAATAAGTAATACTCATGCATCTACAGGTCTCGTGTCTACACTCAACAATAGCAGTGACAAAAAATGAAGGAAAACATACCCAGACTGTGAGTAGATATTAAAAGGGATGGATATTAGTGTTATGCGTTTACTTGACTGAAGGACTCTCTTAAAATCTGTCCTGTTGGCTTTGTAACTCTATTAGGCTTGGTTATCTGTCCTCTTAGTCCTTAGGAGAGAAGGAAGATATATACATGAACTACCAGAGATTGCGACCCCAGGAGTGCCAAGAAGTGACCCCTTTAGGGAACATAAAACAAATACTAAACAGAATTAGCTCGACATTGTGCTCAGAATTGTGAGACAATTTAGTCCAGGGGTATAGAGTACCATGTATCACTATAATCATTTTTATAAGCTTTACACAATCCATAGGTAATCATAATAATGAGTTTTGGTTATCAAAAGTATTGTATAGCTTTTATAAAGTTTCCAAAGATGAACTTTTCTATTTTTTCCAAAGTTCCTTGTCACAGGTTATAATGAACTGATGACTCTAAATTGCTTGACAGAGGAGCTGAAACTTAATAAATCCTCAGTGATGTTGGTTGTTTTTCTTAACTATTTATTATCTATAACGAGTGGTTATCATTCATGACTGTATCTGTTGTGATGGCTGTCATCTGTCTTATCTCTCTTGGTGCTGCTATACCAGAATACCATAGCCTGTGTAATTTGTAAAGAACAGAAATTTATTTCTCACTATTCTGGAGTTCAAGATCAAAGCATCGGCATTTGGTGTATGGTGAGGGTCTTCTTGCTGTGTCCTCACGTGGCAGAAGGTAGAAAAGATAAAAAGAGTTGTTGGATGTTCTGTTTGCACATGACAGAAGAGCACGAGAGTGAACCCATTCCTATAAGCCCTTTTGTAATGACACGAATCTATTCGTAATGGCATAGCTCTCTTGACCTGGACACCTCTCCAAAGACTCCATTACACTGTTACCGTTACACTGGGGATTAAGTTTCCAACACGTGATTTTGGGGGGACATATTCAGACCATACCATTATTATTTCTTGGTTTGTTTCAACTTCGGCAAATATTAGCCCTACCCACTTCCATTTTGTATCAACATATCCTAAAGCCATTCCTAAACCATAATTAACCCAGGAGTTTCACAGCAATTTGGGGTTCATATTGGCCTAGCTAGGCTGCCATTCCCTTATTTTTGTATAAGAGCCTTATAGAAAAACATTATGAAGTCTCCTCAAAAAATTAAAGATAGAACTAAATAGAATTAACAAATGATCTAAGATATATCCACAAGTAGTAAAATGAGTATCTTGAAGAGATATCTCACTCTCATGTTCACTGCAAAATTATTTACAATAGTGAAAATATGGAAACTAAGTGTCCTTTGACAGATGAATGGATAAATAAAGTGGGGTATTTGTATGTGTGTATAAATATATATACACACACACATAAATATCTAGTGGAGTTTTATTCAGTTATAAAATACAAGGCAATCCTGCCTTTTGTGACAACATAGATGAACTTTCAGGATGTTATACTAAGTGAAATAAGCTAGACACAGAAAGACAAATGCCATATGATCTCACTTATGTGTGGAATTTAAAAATGTCATTTCATAGAAGCAGAGAACAAAGTGGTGAGGGGCTGGGAGGTGGAGAAAGATGGGGAGATAATGGATGATAAAGAAGTTCTGAGGATCTAATGTACATCATAGTGACTCTAGTTAATAATACTGTATTGTTTACTTAAAAATTGATAAGACAGCAGTTTTTAAGTGTTCTTACCACACACACACACACACACACACACACACACACACACACAGACACATACACACACACACACACACACACACTCTCACACACATACACGGTAACCATAGATGGTGATGCGAGTTGATTAATTTGACTGTGGTAATCAGTATGCAATGCTTATATATGTATATCAAGTCATCTCATTGCACACCTTGAACATGGACAATTTTTATTTGTCAAATATTTAAAAAAAATTTTTAGGTGGTGATTACTCTGGATATGGGACCGAGCCACTTCAACTTCAAAAACCTCATGCACTCTGATTACTGAAGTTGCTTGGTGATTGAACATTTATTTTTATAGCATGGCACAGTTTCATGTGCAGACATATAATCCAACAAATAAGTGTGTAAAGACAATAGGTTGCTATGGAAGCCAGTATTACAATACCCAAAGTCATCCAGCTCTATGACACTGAGCATTAATGAGAAGTTTCAGCAGTTAGCATGCTCTGGGGATGTGTATTCCTGCAAGGCTTTGTATGGTCTTCCCTTAATACTTAACATGAGAATCTCATTTTGAGGTAGCTACTTTGTACATCATCATGTAAGATAAAATATAGATGGATATTTTCATTACGTATCTATTAAAAAAAGAAAGCAGATATTGCAAATGCACTACTTTATTGTTCTTGTTATATATCCTGTGGGTTTAGGAATAATGGTTCCATTAGAATTTTATGCATCTCCTGAACCAAGAATGGTCAATTATTGGCAACAATCACATTCCCCACACCTCTCTAATGGCTGGTGGCCCACACTGTAAATTAAGTACAAAACATAGAACAAGCAGAATATGTGGACCCCTGTTTTGGCTAATTTAAAAGGTGTTTCATAACATTAACCTGCATGAAGAAATTTCTGCCAATTGCCATGATACCATAGGAATATATGTGGAGTATGGATTTCAGTTCGGAATGCTGCTTTCAAGACTATCATGAAGTGTCTGAATGGTAACCAGGATAAGAAAGGATGTGGAAACGCCACTGAAGGGTTAAATGAATGGATGAAGGAAATAGGATGTTTTCACTCAGAAAAGGAAAATTTTGGGAAGATAATAACTGTCTTCAAATATTTAAAAGCCCGTGAAAGGGAGTTGACATTCTGTTTTGAAAGGGTCATAATTTGAACCATGGTTAGAAATTACAGTGAGTCCCCTACATACAACAAGTTCTGTTTCAAGAGTGCATTTGTAAGTTTAATTTGTTCCTAAGTCCAAAAAGTCAGCCTAGGTACCCAACTAACAGAATCAGCTATATAGTACTATACTGTAATAGGTTTATAATACTTTCCATGCAAACAATACATAACAAAACAGATAAAATAAAGAAAACTTTGTTAATCCTACAGTACAGCACGTGACAATGTACGTCAGATATGTGAACTGGATGCTTGTTTTCATAGTTTGCCTCTACACCATGTTACTGGAAGTTTCCTTTTTGTACATTGCCTGGTAGAAGAGAGATCAATGAAAGAATGAAATAAGAACATGCCAAATGGTGTCTTGAAGCAGATCAGATCAAGGAGGCATTGCTTCCTACTGCAGAGCACAGATTGACTACTAGATGTACCCAAAGTTGCCTGCTGTTTTATGACTCCATCTTAGCTCCAGCTCAGTGCATCTGGTTGATATCATAGTCTACATTATATTTTAAAAAAATGTAGCACTTTGGAAGGCTGAGGTGAAAGGATTGTTTGAAGCTAGAAGTTTGAGACCAGCTTGGGCAGCATAGTAAGACCTTGTCTATACACACACACACACACACACACACACACACACACACACACACACACACACACACGTTGCAGTTGCAAAGCGTTTCAGAATGCAGCCTTTTGGTTCTGGTAGCCCAATTTCAAACTTTTTGAAGTTTTCGAATAAGATTTACTTCCATTGAAAAGTTGATTGAAGAGTGCTGGTCAAGTCTCATTTTTGAAAGAGTCAGGGGTTGCTTGTGAAAGAAGGAAGTGCTGGAAGCTCTGCCCTGACAACTGAATAGATTTGCTATTGAGTAAGGAGACACCTTCAGGAAATCTCCATCTGTGGCCTCAGGCCAAGTGCTCCATGAGTATTCACTGAATGTGAGATGGCAGAAATGATTTGTTCAGAGGCTGTTTCCATGTCACAAGTTTAGATTCACCCACACCTCATTGGCTTAGCAATTTTTCTATTTAGGCTTAATAGAGGCTGTCTCTAGGACAGTGTGGGGTGGGGTTGAGTTAAGTAGAACTGTGTGTTCCAGCTCCTGGTTTGGGGCCAACTATTGAAAATTGCAAGAATTTCTGGGAACATTGTAACATTTATTCTACATAATTTTCTTAAATTCACTTCAACTTTACAAAGATGGTATATGTGCCATAGAACATTTTGGGAGTTTGGTGAGCTACAAAATATGAGAAAAAAAATGGACAATACCTGCTTAGGTTTTAGAAAAAGGAATGAAAAGGAGTTGAAAAGTTATAACGATAAATATGTTGGACAGAATAAAATGAATGAAACCAACTGCAGCACCATGATTTCACTGCTCCTTTTGGGTTAAAGAAAAAAGAAATAAGAGAACAAGTTGATGTATCCATGTCTGGCAATTCCATTGGTAGAGGTCGTGGGGAAAACACTGACTTTGCGCTATCCATTTCTTTTAACTGATTGCATATTCCAGGAAGCCATAGATACTGTGTGGGGATAATACATTGAAAGCGTTCTTGGTTTCTGTCAAGGTGAAGAGAATGCAGCAAAGGAATAGTTTTCCAACCCTGGGTTATTTGAACCTAGGCTGCATTTCTGACCCCAATAGGGTGTTCTTTCTCCCTCAGAACTGCCGGACTCTGTCTTTGTGGGTTGACTATAGGCAGCCCATGGTTCTTGTTCTCCAAACCAAAGTCAACTTCTGTCAATCCCATTTCATTTTCAGCTTTGTGTGAAGCCATTTCTTTCATTATTTTTGACACACATTCCTAGATTAGATCCATATGCTTATTAATTCCAAGAGAAATCCAGTGGAAATCAGATCCAGGCAATTTATAACTCCTCAGACCCTGAAAAAATTACGAAAATCTTTTAATAATAAAATACAATATGCAGTTATTCTAGAAATTTTTGCTCACTTATCTTCATAACCGTAAATTATTTCATACCTAATTACAAACAGGCTGACTGAATAATTGTCTTCACTGAGGGATGTTTGACACTGAGAAAATATAGCCTTATTTTATAAACCTTTTAATGTTCAGACTATAAATATGTCACAGCTAAGGAGTACTGCATCTTTAAGTGTATTAAAATCACTCTTGTGTAACCAAACATAATGGGGTTTTTAAATGAATTATAACTAAAGTACTTAACAAACAACTTTTTAAACTTTCAACATGTGTAAAGCTATTTGAAACTGTCCATTTCATATTAAATGTCCAAAGTGTGTGTGTATATTTGTGTGTGTGTATATATATATATATGTGTGTGTGTGTATATATATATATATGTGTGTGTATGTATATATATGGAAACTTTTTGAAGATATAGATTTAATAGAAAGAAAATTATTTGATTGAAAATGTAATACCTGTTCTCCCCTCCTGCGCACACCAATGAGGTGTTAGAGCTCTGTTTATGTTTGGGAGAGTTTTGGAACAAGGGAAATACATATGCATTTAATTTAATGAGAGGATTGTCTGTCTATATTCTGGTGCCTGGGAATGAAGTAATGAAGCTGTAAAAATACAAACTCTTTCCTTCTGTTTGAAATCTCAATTCACACCACAGAATGACTGGCTGGCCCTTGAAAAGTAAGAGGTTGCATCTTTAGCCAGCCATTCGTTTATTGCCTCATGTGTCTTATTTCATAATTCTTACGACACATTGTAATGACCAGCTTATATAAATCTTCAGTTAACATCGAGATTGATTCTTAAACTCCGAGAGAGCAAGGGCTCTGTTTCGATCACCACTCTATCCTAGAAAACAATAGGAGTTCAGCGAATGTGTTCTGAATGAGTGCATACATACTTATTGAAGTGTTGCTAGTTGGAATTTGTAAATATAAGAACAAGATGCAGAAGGGGAAGGAGGGAGGATGTAAGGGATGAAAAATCACCTATTGGGTACCATGTGCACTAGTTGGGTGATGCCTACACTTAAAACTCAGACTTCTTCACCACTTTACAATGCATCACATAACCCAAAACCACTTGTACTCCTAAAAACTATTGAAATAAAAAAACCAAAAAAGAATAAGCAAAGATACCCTGCATTCAAAGGAGGCTACTGTTTGAAAGAGACAGCAGTTCCAGCAACTTGTGAATCTGGGAAGCTTCAGAGGGCAATGCAGCTCACCAAGGATCATTGGATGTGTGCTTTGGTGTTCAACAGGCAGTGGCATGGTACAAGGTGTATTGCCAGAGAGACAGCATTCTAGGACCCAGGGGTGTATTGACCAGTCTTGCAGCCTAATTTCTAACCATGGGCAGAAGAACCCTACAATCCTAAATGTATGGGAAAACACTGTACTGTAAATTTCTTTTGGCAACAGAGAAAGGGATGCTGACTTCAATTGAAAGAGAGACATTGTGTTGGCTGTGTCCATCCATCAAAACCTGTTGAGGTGGCAGAGTCTGTGCTGTGGTGTGAGGGACAGTGTGATACCCTGCAAGGTGATCACTTTGCAGTGTTGGAGCCCTGATCTCAGAATAGAAAGTTTTCTGTTGAACTCATTGCAGCACTAGTAGCTAGGGTCCCAGGTGTGTGTCTTGCAAGGCCAGACTGACTTTGGTTAGAATAATCTCCATGAATTTTGGGTGAGAGAGGAAGAAGTTGTTGAGCTTGGGCGGTCCACAGGTCTCAGATGTGACTCCAATGAGCTAATAAAAATTCAAGCCTAAAATAAAGGATTAAATCCTACATTCTTAAGCATCATACTATTCTAACAATTAGAAATAATTGATTCCATGAAGTAGAAACTTCTTTATCATTAGAAACTTATTACAGCAACTTGAAAAGAAAAAGAATTTCTACTTTCTTCTCTGCAACTTCTATGACTATATATCCTAAGTTAAGAGTACAAGTGTGAATAACTAGTAAACGTTTCTATTTGGTAGATGATGAAAATCTTGGGTAATGGAGAAAATTCTAACTGAAGAAAAAACAAAAAGGACTTAGATTGCTTCCCCTTGTGCCCCCCTCCTCCATGTCTAAATAAAAGCCAGATCTTCCTCACTGTCCAATGGTGTTTTCTTCTCATCAGCAGCATCAGGAAATGTAAAACCGAGGCAGACTGGTGTTGTGCTTTTCACTTCATCTTTCTGATATCACTTCTGTGAGTGCGGTTATTCTGGGAATAACATTTATCCTTTGGCCCAGATGGTGGTGAGAAAGAGTGCTCCCCTCCAGTTATTTGAGAGCCTGTGTTGTTATCATGGATTAAAGGAAGATTACAAAACAGAACATAGCAAAACAAGCTGGGCAGGTGGTGCTGGATGGGTTGGTCTTCTGCTGGGTTGTTTCAAAGAAGACTCCACAGGGATATTTCATAATATGGGGGAGTTTTGCTTAAAAACATGCACTTTCCTCTTTCCTCCCATCAACTCTGCCCTCTTGTCTCATTGACTCATTTTTAATAAAGCTGATTGTCTACTGCTGCTATGCTTCAGAAAGACAGGAGACCTCTGTGGACTTCTCATGTTGCCTTGTTTATGACAGCAAGAGTCAAAACATACAGGGCCTGTCAAGTATATCAGTGAGGAGTCAAGGAGAGTTTGTTTTATGCCAGGAAGAATGCAAAAGTCTCTACTGATTTTATCTTTTTCAATTTAAGAATTAGATATTTCCCTTCTTCTAACACTCAGTGAATTATGAAGTGATGTGAAATCGAGTGGGTCAGTAGAGGGATGCCCACCTAAATAACATGTCAAACCAGTGACTGTTGCTACATGTGTGCACACACATAGCCACTCAGAGGAAGAAGTATGTAAATTGTGGCTGCAAAGCTCCCATAATCATTCTGAACCCTTGGGGAGGTCAATGATAGCTCCAATTGGGTGGCATATTTGATTTAATCATTGACTTTTTTTCTCATTTTTATGTCATATTCAGGGTACAAGACCATGTTTATTACATGGGTATATTGTATAGTGATGGTGATTGGGTTTTGGGTGGCCCATTCCCAGATAGCAAACATTGTACCCAATAGGTAATTTCTGAATCCCAATTTCCTGCCCTACCTCCCCCTTTTTTTTGTCTCTAGTGTCTATTATTTCCATTTATGTGCTTATTTAGCGACTACATACAAGTGAAAACATGCAGTATTTGACTTTCTGTTTCTGAATTAGTTCACTTAGGATGATATTCTCCAGCTCCATCCATGTTGCTGTAAAGGACATGATTTTATTCTTTTTTATGGTTGCAAAGTATTTTGTGGTGTGTGTGTGTGTGTGTGATAAATATATATAACATTTTCATAGTTAGGTCAATTGTTTGTGGGCACTTATGTTGGTTCCATGATTTTGCTATTGAGAATAATGCTGCAAATCATCGATTTTTTTGCTAATTCACCATATATTTAAGTCTAGTTTGACAAGCGGGTGGGGAAGACCTTGTGCTGTTGGATTCCATGAATGGCCTCCGTTGCCTATCAGAGTTCTGGGACAAAAGATTCTTTTCTATGTGTGTGGTGTGAGGGACAAGTTACTTCATCTCTGCTGAATCCTCATCCCTGTAAAATGGGAATCTCCTGGTTGCTGTCTCTTGGGTATAGTGATGACCATTGAGTCAGCCAAACAAGCTTCCTGGATCTCAGACAGGTTAGTGTTGGGTTTGGTACGACGAGTCTAGATCCAGAGTGCCAGTTGCAATTCTTGGCTACCAGCAGCCAGCCAGAAATGCCTTTTACTAACCCCTCTGTGCAGGAATGAGGTCGGGGATGTTCTGCATAGGTTAGGATAAGGCATATGCAAAGTATGCAAAGTGGAACCCATAGTCATTGATGCTCTTGATACTTTTTACTATTCGTTCATTCATTCATCTCTGAATTCAACAAAAATTCAATGAGTGTCAAATCTATACAAGGGGAATGCTCAGCAAGATGGCGACGGGACAAGTTGAACTGTGAATACCTCCACAAAAGGTGGCTCCTGAAGGTGGTTCCACATGCCCCTGCAACCATTGCCTCCTCGGGGGTTGGCTGCTATAGCCAGTTCCATGCAGCAAACTGCCTCCACAAGGGATTACTGCTGTGGTTGCTAGCAGGTGCTGAGCAGCTGGCTCTGGGCTCGGGAATTCCCGGCTCCCTCCTCCACCCCAAGCCACCCATGGCACACCAAACTGCAGTACCCAGCTATCTCACTGGTTCCCAGTGCCTGATGCTGGACACACACCATCATCGTCCATCATAGTGGATCAACTGGGGCCCTGGACAAGTGGAGAGAAATGACTGAGGAAAGTTAAGAGGAGTCCATGCCTGGTGAGGAGGCGCCCACCACAGCCATTTTCCAGGCAAAGATTTGCATTGACCTGCCCATCCCCTCACAGCCTCCACCCTATTGCCTAAGGTAATATCCTCACCAAACCGAGAGACAGAAGCCCCTCCCCTATGCTGAATCAGACACTGACAACTCAGTTCTGAGTGGCAGATGTGTCAGGCAGCAAGCCAAGGGAACTGACCCAAGCTATGAGTACCCTAACTGCCTGCAATGAGAGCAGGTTGGGGGGGGGGCTAGATATTAGAGCAGAAGAGACTTTAGACATTCAGGAAACACCTCAGAGCTAGTCTGGTTTTTTATTTTGATTTTTTTTATCTTATTGCTTTGACTCTTCATTTTGTTCACTTTGTTTGCTCTTTGATTTAGACTACTTGTTTGTGTTGGGTAAGAAGACATCAAAAGGCATGATTTTATTGGATTGTTTTTGTGATGGCTGGTATGCTTTAGGGAATTTTGTTTGTTTGTTTGTTTTTCACTCTTTTCTGGCTTTGTGTCTCTTTTAATTCGTTAGTTGGTATGTATGTCTGTTTTCCCTCTTACTCTTCTCTCTCTCCAACTTCCTCTTAACCCTTCCCTCTTCCATTATTTTCCTTTTTCTTACCTCCTTTTGTTCCAGGGAGCAAACCTAAACCCCACTGCATGGAAAGATTGTAAGGCAGTGGGCAGTGGGTTCCAGGGTGCCCATACACCTGTCAGTGGATACTAGTATCTATAGATAGATTCTGAATCACAGTTTCCCCCTTAATTAAATCTCAAAACTGCAAAAAGTACAGGCTCCAACCCACAGTCCAGCCTCAGATGTTAAAGCCAGAGGATCCTCATAAGGAAGAACAGGATATTGAACAAAATGAAGTAAAAGCAGCCCCACCTTCCCTGAAAAACAGAATTAAAGAAGGGGAGGGAAAGGGGGAGATAAAAATCTACACAAATGAAGAAAAACCAAAAGAAGAATATGGGTGTATCACAGACCCCTGGGAGGTCAGACACTGAGAGAACAAACTTTAGAATGCAAACAATGAAGAGCCCCCAGAATGATTGGTCTCAAACTACAAACCCAGATATCAAAACATTAATAGAGAGATTAAAAAGAATTGAGGAGATACAAGAGGAAAATAGGAAGGAGTTGATAACTGAGATAACAAGTAAAGAATACTGTGAATGAAATAAATAACAAACTGATAAGCATGGAAAACAGAATTAGCCAAGCAGAAGAATCTCAGAGCTTGAGGACCAAAATATAGAGCTAACCCAAACTGTCAAAAACATAGAAAAGAAGCTTTAAAAGACAGAACAGAACCTTCAAGAGATGAGTGATTACTTCAAGAGACCAAACCTAAGAGTAATTGGACTTCCTGAGGCCAAAAAAGAGACAGAGACCACCCTGGAATAAACATTCCATGAAATTATTCAAGAAAACTTCCCTCACCTCATCAGTGATGTGAAAATTCAAACGCAAGAGATTCAGGGAACCCCTGCAAGACAACAAATGAGAAGACCAACTCCCAGACACATAATAATTCACCTAAACAAAGTAGGTATAAAAGAAAAAATCCTAAAGGCAGCGAGAGAAAAAGGTTAGACTACCTACCTTGAAAGACCATCTTCTGTAGAAGATTTATCTACAGAAACCTTTCAGGCTAGGAGAGCTTGGAGCCCTAGCTTCAAAGTTCTAAAAGATAAACAAGTTCAACCAAGAATAACCTACCCAGACAAACTAAGCTTCATCAGTGAGGGAGAATTAAAATCTTTGACAGACATCCAATCCCTAAGAATTTACACTGCCTCCAGACTACCTCTACAAGAAACACTTAAGAAAATATTAAACACAGAAGAAAAGGAAAAAAGAAGAACAACATTCTTCACAAGAATACAGGAAAAAGATTAAAAACATACATGAAACAACCCAAAAACCAAAAGAAAGACAACAAACAAACAGGAACAACAACAATTCTATAAGAACTTCATGATAGGGATCAACTCTCGCATTTCAATAATTAGCCTGAATGTGAATGGACTAAATGCACCACTGAAAAGACATAGAATGGCAAAATGGATAAAATATCACCAGGCAACAATATATTGCCTCCAAGAGACTCATCTCACTAGAATGGACACTCACAGACTCTAAGTAAGAGAATGGGAAGCAAAATTTCAGGTAAACAGAACACAAAAGAAAGGAAGAGTTGTGATCTTAATCTCTGACAAAATACCCTTTAAACTATCAAAAATTTAAAAATATACAGAAGGCTACTACATAAGGATAAAAGGTTCAATCCACCAACAAGAAATATCCATCCTAAACATATATGCATCCAACATAGGAGAGCCAACTTTCATAAAGCAACTTCTAGGTAAACTGAAAAAAAAAATTGGCACTAACACTATCATAGCTGGGAACTTTAATATCTGACTCACAACCCTAGACAGATCATCAGGACAAAAAATCAGCAACGAGATCTGGAACCTCATTGTGACTCTTGACCAAATGGACTTAATTGATACCTACAGAACACTCCACCCAATGACCACAGAATTTTCCATTCTACTCATCACTACATGGAACATACTCGAAGACTGACCACATCCTTGGCCATAAATCAAGCATAAACAAATTTCAAAAGATTGTAATTTTGCCATGCACCTTCTTGGACTACAGTGGAATAAAAATAAATATCAACACCAACAAAATTCCCACAAAACCCACAAAGACATGGACACTAAGCGTCATGATGCTAAACAACTCCTGGGTCAACACAGAAATCAAAACAGTGATTAAAAGATACCTGGAAACAAATGAAAATGAAGAAACATCTTACCAAAATCTCTGGGATGCCATGAAAGCTGTAGTAATAGGGAAATTCATATCTCTACAAATGCACGTGAAGAAAATGGAAGGATCACAAATTAATAGCCTAACAAGTTACCTAAGGAAGCTGGAAAAGCAAGACCACCAAAATCCTAACTTCAGCAGAAGAATCTAGATCACCAAAATAAAAGCCCAAATCCGGGACATAGAAGACAAAAAAGATAATACAAAAAAATCAACGAAACAAAAAGCTGGTTCTTTGAAAGTATAAACAAGATCAATGGTCCCCTAGCTAGACTGATCAAGAAAAAGAGAGAAAAAGCCCAAATAAACACAATCAGAAACACAAAAGATGAAGTCACATCTGACCCTGAAGAAATACAAAAGATCATTAGAGAATACTATGTACACTTGTATGGAAACAGACTTGAAAACATGAAGAAAATGGAGAACTTTCTGACATCACACAACCTGTCTTGGTTGAAAAAAGAAGAAATTGAGACCCTAAACAGACCAATAACAATCAAGGAAATTGACTATGTCATAAGAAAACTACCTACAAAAAAAAGCCCTGGACCAGATGGCTTTTCAGCAGAATTCTATAAGATATTTAAGGAGGAACTGATACCAATCCTACTGAAAGTATTCCAGGCGATTGAGAAAGATGGAACTCTCCCCGAATCATTTTATGAAGCAAGTATCACATTGATACCCAAGCCAGGTAAAGACCCAACAAAGAAAGAGAACTATGTGCCAATGTCTTTGATGAACATAGATGCTAAAATTCTCAACAAGATCCTAGCAAACCAGATTCAACAAGATATCTCAAAAATCATCCATCATGACCAAGTAGGCTTCATCCCTGGGATGCAAGGCTGGTTCAGCATTTGTAAGACCATAAATGTAATTAGATACATCAACAGATGTCAACACAAAAACCACATGATCACATCATTAGATGCAGAATAAGCTTTTGATAATCCAGCACCCCTTCTTGATAAAAACCCTTGAAAATCTAGGCATACGTGGAACATACCTCAAAATAGTAAAAGCCATCTACAAGAAACTCACAGCCAGCATACTTCTAAACAGACAAACGTTGGAACATTTCCCCTGAAAACTGGAACAAGACAAGGATGCCCACTCTCTCTCTTCCTGTTCAATATAATTTTGGAAGTCCTGGCTAGATCAATCAGAAAAGAGAAGGCAATCAGGGGTATCCAAATAGGAAAAGAGGAAGTCAAGATATCTCTCTTTGCAGACGACATGATTGTGCACCTTGAAAACAAAGAGACTCTTCCTCCTTGCACTGATAAAGGACTTTGGCAAAGTCTCAGGCTACAAAATAAATGTGCAAAAGACAATCTCATTTCTTTGCACCAATAACAGACATACAGAAACCTAAATAAAAAGCACAATTCCATTCACAATAGCCACAAAAAAACACAAAATGAAATACCTTGGCATCTTCCTAACCAGAGACATGAAAGACCTTTACAATGAAAACTACAAAACACTGCTCAAAGAAATCAAAGATGACAGAAACAAGTGGAAAAATATCCCACGCTCAGGGATTGGAAGAATCAACATTATGAAGATGTCCATCTTACTATCTAAGGCAATCTACAGATTTAACACAATACCCATCAAATTACCAGTAACATTCTTCTCAGATCTAGAAAAAACAATACAGAAATTATATGGAAACATAAATGACCAAGAATAGCCAGAACAATCCTCAGCAAATAAATAAATAAATAAATAAAAACAGGAGGTATCACACTACCAGACTTTAAACTTTACTATAAAGCTACAATAATCAAAACAGCCTGGTATTGCTACAAGAACAGGTATGTAGTCCAATGGAATAGAATTGAGATTCCAGAAGCAAAACCTCAATTTCTCAATCAAATCATCTTCGACAAAGCCACCACCACCCACCACTGGGGAGAGGAGAACCTGTTCAGAAAATGGTGCTGGGAAAACTGGCTGACCACATGCAGAAGATTCAAACAGGACCCCTATCTATCCCCATACACAAAAATTAACTCTAAATGGATCAGAGACCTAAACATAAAATCTCAAACCATAAGAACCTTAGAAAATGAAGGAAATATTCTCATGGAAATCGGAACTGGCATCCAATTCCTGAACAAAACACGAAACCCACAGCTCATAAGAGAGAAAATAGACAAATGGGACCTAATTAAACTGACAAGCTTCTGCAAAGCCAAAGAAACCATCAAGAGAGCAGGGAGACAGCCTACAGACTGGGAAAAAGTATTTGCCAACTCCAGGTCTGACAAAGGCCTAACATCAAGGATCTATAAGGAACTCAGATGTGCTGAAAAGAAAAAAACAAACAACCCCATTACAAAGTGGGCCAAAGATATGAATAGACACTTCTCAAAAGAAGACATATGAGCAGCCAACAAACACATGAAGAAATGTTCAACCTCACTAATCATCAGGGAGATGCAAATCAAAACCACACTGAGATACCACCTAACCCCAGTCAGAATGGCAATTATCAACAAGTCAAAAAATAACAGCTGCTGGAGAGGGTGTGGTGAAAAAGGAACACTTCTACACTGTTGGTGGCAGTGTAAACTAGTGCAACCTCTGTGGAAAGCAGTGTGGTGATTCCTAAAAGCTCTAAATACCAACCTCCCATATGACCCTGCAATCCCCCTACTGGGAATATATCCTGAAGAACACAAATCACTTTATAAAAAAGATACCTGCACACACATGTTTATCACAGCATTGTTCACAATAGCAAGAACCTGGAAACAGCCATGCTGCCTGTCAAAAGAGGACTGGGATTAAAAAAATGTGGTACATATACACGATTGAATACTATGTAGTCATAAAAAAAGAACAAAATCATGAATTTCGCAGC
>NW_007253552.1:73569-131804 GCF_000164805.1 Carlito syrichta | reverse complement strand
AATCCCCCTACTGGGAATATACCCTGAAGAACTCAAATCACTCTATGAAAAAGATACCTGCACACGTATGTTTATCACAACATTGTTCACAACAGTAAGATCATGGAACCAACAATGCTGTCCATCAAAAGAGGATTGGATTTTAAAAATGTGGTACATATGCACAATGGAATATTATGTAGCCATAAAAAAGAACAAAATCATACATTTCGCAGCAACCTGGATGGAATTGGAGTTTATAATACTGAGTGATCTTTCACAGAAACAAAGGTCTGAGTATCACATGTTCTCACACATAAGTGGACCTTGAACAACTACTGTAATACCATAATTAAAGGATTGAGAGTGTGGTAACCTACAGGGGGTGGGGGGCAGGGAGGGACAGGGAGGTGGGATTAATGGTAGTCAATATCTGTCTGTGGAAGGGGGGTGCACACCTCATCAACAAGGGTAACTGCACAGTGAATATCTGTATACCTAACCCTTAACTGTACTCCACAATTTTAAAATAAAAAATATATATAATTATTAAAAACATCTATACAAGGCACTATGCTGGAATCTAGGATCTACTGGTAAAAATGAAAAGGCTTTTCCTTTCGTGGAGATTCCAATCTGTCATGAGGAGACAAAGTATAAAAAAGTAAATATATTTAAGAAATAATTCCAGATTTAATAAGGGCTAATGATAAGTGATAAGAACGAGATACAACAGGGTAATTTTAGAAAATAGGTGGTGGGGACTTCTTAGGATCAAGATGCTCAGAGAAGCCCCTCCCAGGATTAGAGGTATTTTTACCACTAAGAGAATGAAACATGAACTTTCGGGCCCCTCTTGTGCCTGGGCCCCTTTCAAGGTCACAGACCTGTTTTTATATGTAGTTGTGTACTTTTTCACAAAAAGCCTCCCCAAAGTTTCAGGCCTCATAAAACCTGGATGTGCCTCTGCTGAGAAAGTGATAAGTGAGGGATGACTGGATGGTAAGAGGAGAAACAGTTAATTGCAGACTCTGGGCATGTGCCTTCCAGGTAGAAGCACCCACACGTGCAAAGGTTTGACAAGCTTGAGGAATGTCAAAGAGGCCAGTGTGGCCAGGGTCCAATGAGGTGAGGTCAGAGAGGCAGGCAGTGGTCACATCCTGTAAAGACTTGCCAACTGATTAAGAGAGCTCTTTGAGTTGGCTCTAGGTTGTTATGGGTTGAATTGTGTCTCCCCTCATTAAAAAAAATAAAGTTATCCTAAGGCACCATGCCTCAAGATGTGGTCTTATTCAGAAATATAAGGGGGACCCCCTAAATCCCCAAAATTATCTTTGGGAGGGTGGGCCCCTTGTAGTGCAGCCTTCCCCACTAGTAAGTGTTTTAGGAACCCATCAGCATCAGTGTACCAGCTAGCATCATTGTGAGAGGCTGCATTGGCTTCAGTGAATTTTTTTATAGCAAACTTGTCATGTACCATGACAATGCACCTGTCCATACCATGCTGCGTGTTCAGTGGTTTTTGACCAAAAATGCTGTGACCCCCATGCCCCACCCTCCCTATTCACCCGATCTCATCCTGAGCAACCTTTTGTTTTGTTTTCCTGGATGAAAAAAAGTCCTCAAAGGGAAACATTTTGCTGATGTGGAAGAGCAGAAGTACTAAAAGGTATCAAAAGGGACAAGTTCAAAAACTGTTTTGAGCAGTGGAAAAAGCATCTCGATAGGTGTATTGCATCAAATGAAGGGTACTTAGAAGGTGACTGAAGTTTAAACATGCAAGTGTAAATACAAATTTTTTTATTTAAAAAATTTCTTTATTCTGGTGTGTGTGTGGGGTGGTCCACCCTCTTAGAGTCTTTATTGATGCAACTGAGTTAAAATGACATCACGAGAGTGGACCCTAACCTAGTTTGACTTGTGTCCTTATTGAAAAAAGAAATTTGGGCACAGAGGCAGACAACCATAGACAGAAGATGAATGAAGATACAGGAAGAATGTCATTTTAAGTCAGAGAATGGCAATGATACATCTACAAGCCAAGGAATGCCAAAAACTGCCAGCATACCACCTGAGGCTAGAAGAGTCCAGGAAGGGTTGCCTTACAGATATCAGAGGGACCATGACCCCACCTACACCTTGCTTTCAGACTTCTAGCCTCCAGATCTGTAAGACAATACATTTCTGTGCTTTAGACTCAGTTTGGGGTCAAATACAAATGGGTAGAAAGTGGAGGATGTTAAGCCTGAGAGATAGGATTGACATTTTATAAGATAACTTCTGCTTTGTCAAGTGTGCACTAAACATGAATGGTAGGAAATAAAGCAGTGTGGCACTCATGGAAATCTGGGTCTTAGAGGATGTTGTCAGGGACTGTGGTTATGGCTGTGGAGACAGAGAGACAGATGGATCCTGGATGAATCCTGGCAGTTGAAACAATGAGATTTGCTAGTGGATTGGACAAGGAAAGTAGGGAAAGAGGGAGTCAAAGAGAGTCAAATTCTTGAGAGTTTCTATCCATCTCACCTACAATGCGGTCTATCTTTTAGCAGAGAGACATTCACAGTGCCTCTGAAATCTTTGCTTACCAATTTCATGGCACCATTTCACTTAATAATCTCTCTTGTTTATTAACTTTAATAGTGTTGTAGCATTTAGTTCTCGTGCTACGAGGGAAACTATTATGCCAGATGGTTCCACAAATAATTATCACCATACTTACATGAGTGCTCTATTTATTTTTGCTGATTACCAGTGCATTTTTGAGCCCATTAAAGCCCTAAAGCTCCGCCAATAGGCACCTAAATAAGGCCTTATAATCTTGGAGGAGAAGAGTTTAGTATGTGATTGTTGAGCTACTAAACTCTCCCCAGCTACACTACTGTTTCAGTCATTGAGAGTTTAACGGAGGAGAAAATCAGAATGTATTGATTTCCTCTTCTGCCCCTTGCAAGAGGCATTCTGAGTTGTTTTTATGATGTTTTGAAACACATGTGATAGTGCCTTTTAAGGATTAGAGAAAATCCAAATCTGCTAGGTGGATGTATAGCCAGCTTTCTCTTGGGGTTTAACTCTGTGTGAATGTAAAGTCAAATATTAAGAACAAAAGACAGAAGGAGATGGGGACAGGTTTTTTCTGCTCGGAAGTGTGTGTGTGTGTGTGTGTGTGTGTGTGTGTGTGTGTCTGTGTGTGTGTGTACCTGTGTGTGTACAACTGCCCCAACCAAAGGTCAGACTCAAGCATTGAGTTTTCTGTGCTATCTTCAAGGATGCACCCTAGCTCTGTTAAATTTTTGTATATATGTTTACAGCTCTTCTTTACAATTTTGTGTGTGAAAAAATCACAAGAAATAGTCCCTGTGGTTTTAAACTCCTCTAAACCTATTGAAGGGCACCCCTTCCCTTTTTTTCCCTGTCCTTTTGCACACTATGTTTTCTCTTCTCTTCTCTCTCTTTATTAATTTAGAAAAAGAGATTTCAAATTTTGAAAGTCACAAGTACTAAAGATTACCGAAACTTACCCAAGAAAAATGTTTTAATAATGAACATGTGTTGAGGCACCATAAGGCAAGTTTAGTAAGAGTTTGTAGGCAAAGACATATCGTTGGGATAGGGCACTGAGATGGGAGTGGCTGGATCTGTATTTTATTTCTGACTTTTTCTACCTTGCTGACCTTCAGATTTTTAATCTATAAAAGATCTGAATGATGATTCATCTAGTGAAAGTTAGAAGAAGTAACATGTGTGAAAGAACTTTAAAAACTGTAAAGTGCTAGATACAGGTGTGGTGTTGCTATTAGAAGTGTTTAAAATTTTTTAAAAAGTCTGTGCTAACTTGGAGAGAATTGAAGGACTAATTGTTAAGTAAAATTAAACAAGACAAAAAGCAATATGTATGGCACAATTTGCATTTATGTGAAATTTTAGTCAACAAAAAAAACCCAACAGAATAAACAAGTTTGCATTCTTGTCTTATGTGTAGAAAAAGATGAGTCAAATGTGTACAGATCTACAGTAGTCTCTCAGACTGCAGACATCAGTTTTCTCTGGGGAAGGAACAGGTTGGAGGTGGTTAAGTGGAGACTTTGCATAGTGAACTCCCATATTGTATAATGGGGATGTTTTATGTCTGGTTGACCCTTGAACAACATGGGTTTGAACTCATAGGCCCCCTTACATGTGGATTTTTCTTCTGCCTCTGCTACCCCTGAGACAGCAAGACTAGCCCCTCCTCTTCTTCTTCCTCCTCAGCCTATTAAACATGAAGATGAAGAGGATGAAGACTTTTATGATAACCTGCTTCCACTTAATAAATAGTAAATATATTTTCTCTTCTACATGATTTTCTTAACATTTTTCTTTTCTATAGCTTACTTTTCAGACAGGTTGATATTACTGGTAAGGCTTCTATGTAACATGAGGCTATTACTAGCTTAGTTCTGAGGAATCAAAAGTTATATAAAGATTTTCAACTGTGCAGGGGATCAGCACCCTTAACCCTTGTGTCATTCAGGGGTAAATTGTTTTACTGTAAAATGAAGGTTTATCAGTTAAAAAATATAATAACTAAGAGACTATAGTCAGCTGTGGAGTTCATGACCATAGAGCTCTGCTTTTGTTCTTTATCTGTGTCACATATTTTTGTTTGTTTATTTGTTTCTGAGTTGGAGTCTCACTCTGTCGCCCAGACTGGAGTGCAGTGGCAGCTCCCGGCCACCGCAGCCTCGACCTGCTGGGCTCCGGCGATCCTTCCACCTCAGCCTTCCGAGTAGCTGGAATTACAGGCGCGCGCTACCTCGCCCGGCTAATTTTTTTTTGATTTATTGTAGAGATGAGGTTTCGTCTGCCCAGGCGGGTCTCAAGCCCACGGGCTCAGGCAATCCACTCACCTCAGCCTCCCAAAGGCACGGGATTACAGGCTGAGCCACTGAGCCCGGCAATGTGTGACATATTTTTATTCATCTCAGCAACAAATACTTTTTCAGTATTTTGTGTAAGTTACATGAGGGGGACCCAAAATAACCTGGAACTTATTTATTAAAATTTGTATTTATTCTTACCTGTTCATACTTCAGTCACCTTCAAAGTATTCTTTGCTCATTACAGTACACCTATGGAGACTCTTTTTTTACTTCTCAAAACAATTTTTGAATTCATCAATTTTGATGCCTTTTAGTACTTCTGCCACTCTTGTTTCACCTCCTCTGTATCAGTGAAACCTTTCCTTTTGAGGACTTTTATCCTCTGAGGAAACAAAAAAAAGTCATTTGGGGCAACACTGGCTGAATAGGGAAGGTGGATCCCTGGTTCATGCTGCTTTTGTTAAAACAGTCATCACTTAGCAGTGTGGGCAGATGTATTCGTAATTCCTCCATCATTAAATGGGCAAACACGTTGAAAAAATCTCCAAAAAAATTCACAGAATCTTAATGCAACCCCTCACAGCAACGCTAGCTGGTACACTGATGCTGATGGGTTCCTAGAATACTGACCTAGCTGGGGAAGCCTGTACTACAAAGAACCCACACTCCAAAAGATAATTCTGTTTTTTTTTTTTGGGGGGGTCCAACTTAGTACACTGAACTGGGCACTTGACCTCCCCCAAATACACAAAGTTTTTATTTTTTTGTAGTTGGCATACTTCACACTACTTAATTTCTGATGACATCCTCAATTGCAAGGGGAACAAATATCTCCAACAGAAGGAAGACAAAATTTTATTTAAAGACAAAGCATTGTGGCAGACTCACTTGGTTACCTAACCAATATTTATTTCACCTCCTATCCTATGAAGAGGATCTTGGTTGAGTTCAGGTAGTAACACCCCAGAATCTTGGGTCATAGTCATGAGATCCTGTCATCTCTTTTCTTGCTCCTTTGTGGCTAGGAGTATCCAGGTGACCTGTACTGTCAGGTGGGTCTAAGAGAAGGTTTTGCTTTCCTACCCACAAGACAAACACAGCTGACACTGCTCCTTCTTCTTCCTGCTGGAATGTAAATCTGAAGGCTGAAGCTGCAGCAGCCATCTTGCTGCCACAAAAGAAAGATGCAGAGAACCGGAAAGGAGTTGACCTTAATGTTTTTGAACTGCTAAATCAAGTCCGTCAACAATCTGTCTCCAAAATTACTGTCATGTGAGAAAGTAAGCCACTGTTTGTTTTAGTTGGGTTGTCTGATAATTACAACTGATGTCTTCCTAACTGATATGTGTTTAAAAATGTGCACACATACTTTGAGTATGATTTTAAAAATTAGTAAATATACAACATGTTTAAACACAATTTTACATATAAAATTCCCCAAAAGTGCAGATAAAGTTTTGTAGAATACTAATTTGAAACCTGAGTTTGGGGCAGGCTCGGTGGCTCAGCCTGTAATCCCAGAGCTTTGGGAGGCCGAGATTAGTGGATTGCCTGAGCCCGTGGGTTCATGACGCGCCTGGGCAACTTGGCAAGACTTCATCTCTACAATAAATAAAAAATTAGCCAGGCGTGGTAGCAGCGTGTGCCTGTAGTTCCAGCTACTCAGAAGGCTGAGGCGGAAGGATCGCAGGAGCCCAGCAAGTCAAGGCTGCGGTGGCTGGGAGTGGTCACTGCACTCCAGTCTGGGTGACAGAGTGAGACTCCAACTCAAAAAACAAAAACCAAACCTGAGTTTGGAGGATATCTCTGACAGGAAGTTGAAAAAGAGAAAGGCATAGCACCAGGGGCTTGGATATGCTGCTGAGATAAATTTTGGTTAGGAAAAAAGAAGAAATGGGCAAGAACATGCACTAAAGTGTATAATAGAGCCAGGCTGAGGGCAGGAACCTAGAGGGGCCAGCTACTGTGCTTATACTTAGAATAATTGTCAAACATTTCCCATTTTTCTTTATAGATAGGATTGCTAGATCTAAAACATAAAAATATCCAGTCAAATTTGAATGGCAGATAAAAAATGAATTATTTTTTAGTATAAGCATATCCCAAAAGGGGACCTATTTGAGAAGTACACTGAAAAATGATTTGGGATATATTTATACTCAGAAGTCAATCACTGTGTTCCTGGCATTCAAATTTGACTGGACATCCTATATTTCATCTTGCAACCCAATGTTCAGGTCTGTAGTAGAACTGCATTTTTAAAAATCTTCCTTTAGTTCAGATATTATCTAAATCATCTCTTCCCCAACTTCTGTTCTTGCAGAAGAGTTCTGGTCCATCTTGTACCCTGAACTACAGAAGCCCAGATTTTCTGCACAATGCCTTTCTTCTCCAGAGGTAAGACATCAGAAGTCACCCTACATTTGTTTCTGTCTTAGGTTTGCTCACCTGGGTTTAGGCTAGTTACTTATTAATCTCCCATTGGATCCTAAAATTGGATTGTTCAATAACTGATCATGCAAAATCTTGAGTTCAACAGTGAAATAGTGTAAGAAAATTTACAAGACCCTACATTTGGCTTCTAAGCTAATGTTAGGAGATGGTCTACCTCACATTTCAATAAATGTGAGCAGATTCCCCTTCCACAAGATACCTAGTGATGTGATGGGAAGGGTTCTAAAAATAGCGGGGTCTTGTGAGAAAGGCACACAAATAGGTCAAATTAAGGGAGCAAATGAACTCAAAACAGGACCTCATTCTCCAAAAGTAGGTTATCGCTGCTTGTCAATTAGTTTTTGGAGAAGAGTCTGTTCACTTTTCTCTGTAGGTGTACTGTTGATATTTTTTTAATCCTCTGTGCTTTCTCCATATGTATTTAAAGATTTAAAAGTGAGTCATGAAACGTTAGCTTTACTAAGACCCACCACGGGATCTCAGGTATGTTTTCTTTTATCCTTTCTCCAAATTTGGGTGGGAGCTGGAAGCAGAGGGGAGGTCACCCTGGGAAGAGCAGGCAGAGATGGGGCTGACTTGGGCCTTGGTACTTCAAATGAGACCCCAGGCCCGGTGTCACAGCGCTACTGCAGGGCACCACGTAGCACCTATTCAAACCTGAATACCAGTGTGTTATCAGATGAGCTGCCTGTCAGCCTGGGCCTGATGCTGTTGGCTCCTCAGACCTCACATAAATCTCTGCCTAAATTAGAAGGAGAAAAGATATTCAGCTTTAGATTTCTGCCAGGCTTTAATTAATCCTCTAGACACAGGCAGGATCTGTCTCACTTTCTCCTTTCCCTTGCCAGCAAATTGACACTTAACGAAGAAGGTAGCTCTGAACACGCTGGCGCATCCCTGACAAACGTTCATAAATATGCCCAGCTGTTTCCCCAATCTCAGCTCTGTGTAGCCTGCAAATCACTGATTAATTTGCACACAGCTGCTACAGATTCTAGAAAGACAAGCTCCCGAGAAACATTCAGCGTTGCAGTATTAAGCCTCTAATTTCCTTAAGTGAAAAGTTTCTAAAGCTGTTTAAATTGTCTAAGGAAGCTGCAGAGGCAGATCTCCTTGGGCTTCCTCTCCGCTTGTCTGACAGACCCACTGACTTGATGAAACAGCCACTTAGCCATCGTGTGTATGTGCTGTTCTAGAGTCTAGGAAAGATCAAACCACTGTTTAGCATTTTTTCTTCAAGCATGTTTTGAAACCCTGCTTTATCAAGGCATGAAAAGGAGACAGTGTATTGTCATGGATGGGACCTTGAATTTTTAAGCCTAGCAGACAGGGGTTACAATTCCTGCTTTCCTGCATAGGTTGGCCTCAGGTCCTGTATTTCTCTGTGGTAATGGAGCCTGCATCAAAAGACACTTGAGAGTATTCAATGAGATAATATGTTCAACAGGAAAAATTAAAAGTGTTTTCATACCCTTTTCCTCACCCACTGACTGAGAAAAATTCGGGGCCCTCTTGCCTGATTTGGCTGTACAAATCAGGATACAGGGTAGAAAAGGCAATTTGGAAAGTTTTGGAAGACCATCTGGAATTACATTGGTAAAGACAGAGGTCTAATCCTGGAAAGAAAATTGTAACTGAGAGAAGAGAGGAAGGGGAGGATATGAGAATGGACTGGAGTTTTGAGAAGGCAATTGGGAATTTGGAAAGAGAGGAAGGGAATGATAGAATACATCTCCTATGTCTGCCATGTGAGACAGAGCAAGAAAAGAAAAAAAAAGAAAGAAAACATTTGCAGTGGGTCATCAACAACCTTTCTAGAGTTTTTCAATTGTTTTTGGATGTTGGAGCCACTGAAGAGTTTGGGATATGGAAATGATGTGGCAAAAGCTCTGTTTCAGATCACTCTAAGGCAGGGTAAGAGATTCACTGGGGAAGGAGATCCTGAGAGAAGGTAGGGTATCAGAAGGCTAGACCAAAGAGGAGATGAGGAACTAGTAACTGAGTATTCCATGGAATATTCAGCAGCACACTGAGATGAGTGCATGGTGATAGAACTGGGTCCCAGTTGTATGATTCTCCTCATCAAGGATACTTTTCCCAGTGCCTTTCTGCTGACCACATTTTTTTCCTCCACTAAAGTCCAATCCAGTTTCTTCTAAGACCTTGACGTCTCTCAAATATCCTCAACCCCATCATTTCAGAAATTCCAGTTTCTGAACCACAGCCTGTTTCTCTGTCTTCATATCTTTCCCACCATTGATGAATTATTTTCTGTGCCCAGATCCTTTTCCCAATTAGACTGTAAACCTGTTGAGATAGTTGCTCTATGGCTCTTTCTCTCTTATCCTCACTGCCAAGCACACTGCTAAAAACAAACAGCTATTGGATTGGACCATGTTGAGTTTGGGGATTTACCTTCTGAATGACTGGTGCAAAACTATTATGGTAGGATAAGAAGGAAAGAGGCACTAGAAAAATGAGAAATGGGCCATTGCCTCACTAGATTCTAGTGTCACCATGTTTCCTGTCTTTGGTCCCGTCCTCTACCTTGGGAAGTTGAATCTCCTCTCTCTCTTTCTCTTTTTCTCTCTCTCTCTTTCATTTACTTTCTAAGTAACTATATTTTCCAATCTAAAAAAAAGGGCAATGGACACAAATAATTTTAAATTTTCCTTGAAGATGGAAATAATTCTGCAGCATCTTTAAGGAATTTGGATAAAAATCAACTTAATATAAATATGCACAGTGCTTTGTAATCTCTGCTGAGCTAAGCACTAACTCTTTCTAGAAGCACATAAAGAAACAAGCAAGTTGCTGATTGGATACACCTTGTGTGTGTTGCTCCTTCTTTAATCATATGCTTTATTAACACAGATGCTTTAGGTAGTTATATACTTATTGAATTTCTATAATATCATGTCTTCAAAAATTTGGAAACGATGCCTTGCAAGACTTACTCTTAATTTAAATATTTTGATGTCATGTTTAATCTCCCAGGTTAAAGCAAGAAAACAGAGTTTCTAAATCCGGAAATCAAAACCTCTCTACCTTCTGAGAGTCCTACAGATGAAATCTATGCTCAACAGAGACATAGGAGAAAGGCAAGAGAGAGTGGAATATATATAAGGAAACAGATAGCTGATTTGGAAACAATCAGGGTATTGGTTTGAATGTACTTTTTAAGAAAGGAACTCAAAGAACTTTATTTTTTTTCAAAGAGCTTTAAAAAGCAGAACAATTCAGCAGTGAGATTGGTGGCTAGAAAATGTTAATCTTCCCAATTTCGTATGGATAAACTGAGACCCAGAAAGATGATGCCATTTGAAACTGACCAGTTAAGTAATGCTAATTTGGCCACTGGGGGAATTTAGTTTAAAAATATTTATCATATAAAAACTTATAAAGGCTATGCATGAAGGAATGTCTAGGAAGGGAACCATTTGCTTTGCAGAAAGTTTTCCCCCAAAGTTTCTTTAAGAACAAAGCCAGTCAGTGCACTTAAATTCAGATTTGATTCTTAATTTTGAATTGCCTACAATATTTCAAGAACTCTTCAATTGTATAAAAACATATTAAGACTCAAAGTCAGACCAGTTCAGTTTCAGCTTGAATTAGAGATGACCAAAGTGTCTGGAAACGTGCTATTTCCTCCAGATCAACTTATGTTTAACTTTATTTCTTTACAACATGGAAATTTTTTTTTTTACTTTATGTGACTTTCCAGTACAGATAGATATTCTTAGGTGTGATTCAACTTTATCTTCCATTTTCTTATCTGCCTAAGAAGATGCAGTTGTTCAAAACCGATTTACTCAGCTAATTCTTTCCCCTGTCATTGTTGCAATTATTTCCAATAGGCCTTGGCCAAACAATTCTTTCTCCATCATGTGGTTTCATCTCTGCTGAAAGTTTGTGTCCACAAAGTAGGTTGTCATGGCAACAGCTGGGCTGTTACCAGCTCAGTATTATGTCCTTGCTGCAAGAAAAGGAAAAGAGAAATGAGTAAGGGTGAGGGGAAATGTGCGGCGATTTCTAGATAACTGTTTTTAAGTGATTCATCTCATCACTCTTATAGCTATTTCTTTTGTATGATTCTCACCTTTTAAGAACCTTGGGAACCACTACATTCACCATCATAGATACGTTTATAATTTTTTTTATTTTAAAAATGTGGGGTACAATTCAGGGTCAGGTATGCAAATGGCCATTATGCAGGTACCCTTGTTGATGAGGTGTGTCCCCCTTCTTCCCGACACATCTATAATTTAGTTAATATTTATTGAGAAGGAACCACGAGGGGTGGTCTAGCATAATATAGGAATTCAGTCATTTGTGCATGCATTTCATAAATATGGACTGAGTGCCTACCCTGTGCCTGGCCAGGTTTCAGGAACTGGACCCAGCAGAGAACAAGGCAGATGAGGTCATGGGTCTCCTGGAGTGAACATTCTAGCTGAAGAGTTAGGTAGGGAACAAGCAAGTATACCCATGAGCTGCATCCAGATAATGACGTATGGTGTGAAGAAGATAAAGGAGAGCACTGTGATAGAGTGATGGGGGAGCACTGGAAAGGGCCCTCGAGAAAGCTTGAGGAGTGGACATTGGAGGGGATGCCTCAGTAATGAGTAACAGAAGAGCACATGAACTTTGCAGGGAAAGGCCTTCTGGGCAGAGGGAACAACACATGTGAGGAGACAGAGACATGGAATTGCTTAAAATTTTTTAACGAAGAAAAATATTCGGTGAGTCTGGAGGGTATGAAGAGTGAGGGAAGGAAGAGCAAGAGATGGTGCTTCAGAGGCAGGCAGGGATCCAGTGATTTGTGGTGACACCTAAGGGGTCAACTTTATGAGACTCTGACCTGTGCAACCACACAGTACCTCAGAAGGGCCCTGCGTTTGGTTTAATGCTCTGTTATGGCTTCCTTGAAATTCTGATAACTTTATCATTGAACTTGTGTTTTTCCAAGTGGAGTCTGATGGGACAACGAAGAATTCTGTGAGCAGCGGAGACATGCAAAGTATGTCTGCCTGCTGTTCCTAACTACTCCACTTGCTTCCTGTGTTTTTGATGTCTCATGAATGCAGAGTTCGGGTGGACCTACGATATGTGGAGTTCAGCAAGACTCAGAGATAGTATAAGTTAATTGGGCCATGTCGACTGCGGAGACATTGGCATCCTAGTGTGGCCATATACTCAGTGGGAACTAGAACTTGCTTTAAATGCAGAAAGAAGGCACTGGCATTCTAGAAAACACTAATGACCAAGGAACTCTATCACATCATCTCTCACCCACGTTTATTAGTCAACTACTTATGATGAAAGTGATGACACCAAAGGAAAGGGAAGAGACAGCTTATGGTTCCTTTTACTTTCAGTTCTTCCTTATTTGTCAGTAAGCTGAAGGTAGACAGTTTCACATCTAGAAGTAAAATAAAACTAGTTAAATTGTGCAGTTATTCTGATTAGAAGAAATGTACATGCATGTAAAAATTTCCAGATATGAACTTTGTGATTTCTGTGATTTCATATGCAAATTGAATGTGTTTATATTCATATACTTAGTCTACATTTCACATACAAATTGAATGGACATTTCAGACTAGATCAAATATGTTCATGGTGGTATGGGCATAGACAATGGGCATTTTAAAGCAGCATTACATGATATCAAGATGAATGGTAAAATTCATTCTAACAATTTAAATTATTAATTTTTCTCTCTTTAGGATTACATTAAATAACAGATAAAAAATACTATGGTAGTTCGAAAGAGAGATGGTAGGAGAGAAGAAAAAGCCTTATATTTTAGTACATTGATGAGCAATTTTTCTTGCTTTTTTGAACAAAGGACCCTGAATTTTTTTTTTTGCCTGTACTAAAGGACCCTGAATTTTTTTTTTTTGCAGCTAGCCCTTGTGATAACGTAAGTCACATGACAGCAGATATTATTTCATAAAAGAACTCGGGAAAATTACTTAGCATTTCTGAGCTTTGATTTCCTCATCTCTAAAGTGGAGATTAAAATACTTGATAAATAAAGTTGTAATGAAGATCATTTCATAAGATATTGTACATTCCTCACTGGGCAGAATTCTTTACATTTGGCAGGCATTCAATAAATTGTAGACATGGCACTCATAAACACACCCCGTAAGATAGAAGTTTCCGTGTGAACATAGCTTATCTTAGGGTTATAGAGATGGAATAAACCTCCCAGGTAAAACAATCCTTGTACTTCCATGAAAATTCTTACATTAAAGGAACTTGAGAGAGAGTATGCTGCAACATATCTGTAATGGCTGATTTTATGTGTCAACTTGACTGGACTAAAGGATGTGCAGACAGTTGGTAAAACATTTCTGGGTAAGTCAGTGAGGGTGATTCTGGAAGAGATTAGCATTTGAATTGGTAGACTGAGTAAAAAAGATCACCTTCAGTAATGTGGGTGGGCATTTTCCAATCTATTGAGGACCCCAACAGGACAAAAAAGCAGAGAAAAAACAATTTTGCTCTTCTTGAGCTGAACTATCCCTTTTTTCTGCCTTATGACATTGGAGTTCCTGGCTCTTGGGCATTTGGACTCTGAGACTTACACCAGTAACCCCTTTATCATACTACACACCCTTCTTCACTCCCAGTTCTCAGGTTTTTGGACTCAGACTGAATTATACTTAATTATGGCTTCCCTTGTTCTCTAGCTTGCAGAAGGCACGTTGTGGGACTTCTCAGCCTCCATATTGAATGAACAGATTCCCATAATAGACTCCCTTATGCATATATATCTCACATATGCACATAATATATATATATCTCACATATGTATATGAGATATATGATACATATATTATACACACACATATATGCAGTCTTCTATTGGTTCGCTTTCTCTGGAGAACCTTGACTAATGCAATATCCTGTAACACCTTGGTTTAATAAATTATCTCATGTTGTTTTATGGAAAAAGGAGAAAAACAGGCTAGACAGTAGTTCTGCTACATTTGTGTTTGTTCGATAGCTTTGCTGGAGTTTGATTAAGGAATTATGATTGCTCAGAGACTGAGCTCCAGAATGCCCTGTTGTTGGCTCTGTATTGTTTAATATTTTATTTCAGTAGCATCACTGAAGACATATCAGACATGATTACCAAATATGTGACTGATGCAATGTTAGAAGGAAGAGTTACAACTTTGAGGGACTAATGGGTGATTCAATTTGAAATTTTTTTTTATTTTTAAAGATGTGGGGTACAATTCAGGGTTGGGTATACAAATGTTCATTATGCAGGTACCCTTGCTGATAAGGTGTGCCCCCTCTCCCTTGGCATTTTCCCTTAACTGCCAATCCCACCCTCCTCCCTGGCAGTTTGAGAGACTAGAACTATGAAACAAATCTAATTGAATGGAAATTAATATGACTAAAAGTTAGTTAAAAAGAAAATCCAAGGATGGCATATCCTAGAGACTAGAACTATGAAACAAATCTAATTGAATGGAAATTAATATGACTAAAAGTTAGTTAAAAATAAAATCCAAGGATGGCATATCCTAGAATTACAGGAGTTTCCTGTGACAAAGAACTAAGGGTCAGAATTGGCTGTGAGCCACTCATTCAGCATATTTGCCTTAATGACCATTAAGTGCCACTCATCATGTTAGTAGCATTCAAGAATATGAAAGTACTAGAAATGGAAGACTGGATTAATATGGCAGATATATCATGACAGTCATGTGGTGTGACTAGGGGAAGGGCAAAAATGTTGATGCCTGGTCAACCAGGCATCAACTTCACTCAAAGTATTTTATTTGAATTAAGAGATAACAGACTTACAAATAGTCTTATTGAACATGGCAATTGTGTCTAGTTCTAGGAAATAATATTGCCAGATGCATCCAGAGAAGGGTGGTATGGATAATAAAACTTTGAAAGTTCTGTCACTTGAGAAATGAATGGAATAATTGAGGGTTTCCCATTGATATTGCTATTATAATTGATAAAAGATTATTATATCAAAGCAAAACAAAACTAAAAAGAATCTCTGAGTCAGCTAATTCTGTATATTCAGCCTGGAAAAAAACACTCGGGAAATGCTCAATTGCAATCTTTAAATATTTAACAGACTTTTATGTGGAAAATAAAATTAGATTTTCTCTTTGTTGAACCTTATTTAGAATTAAGAAAAATGAGCAGATGTTACAGAAGGATGTGTTTTGGTTCAATGTACAGAAAGTTTTTTACTAAGAGTTGATCTTGTCATCACTAAAGTTGTCCTTTCTGGGCATGAATGACCATTTTGTAAGCATGATACCAAATTAACATTGAACCATACAATTTATATGGTTCTTTCCTACTAAGAGTTCATAATGTTGTTATGAAATTTAATTCAATTCATCTACCATGTTGGCCCCTGTGTTGTGGCATCCACTTTACTATTTGTTCCAGAATTTATACAAGAATGTAGAAAATATTTTGCCTTCACTGAACTTATAGTTTACATGATTAACCAAAAATATTTAACCCAGAAAGTTATCTGAAAGACATTCAGTTTGAATTAAATTTTGAATGAGGCGAGAACTTTAGTTCTTTAGAAATTTTATAAAAACTAGTGGACATTTAGCTTTATTAGTAACTTGGAGAAGGGTCCTGACTTGTCTGCCACAATGTGAATTTTAGGTAAGTTAAAAAAAAGGCGGTTTTAAGTAACTATTTCCATAGATGTTGTTGGGAACATTGAGGAGTTGAAGGAGGGGTAGGAATTGTGGACATGGCTTTGAGAACCCTGTCTTCCAGGGGTCCTGAGTGTTTACTTCACCCTCTTTGAGTGATTCCTTACACATAGGTCATCCTTCCTGGCACCACACAACCCTGGCACACTGGCCGTGATTAATTGAAATTAGGATTGGTGCACCAGGGGTCCAGGTGGTCTGGTTGGGGACTGGCATGAAGGGTGTGCCTAAAGTTCTTTGTTGGGACCAAATTATTTTTGTTGGGGTCACACTTTTGCTAGTGTGAATATGAAACATGGAAAGCAATAGAATATGCCAGAAGCCAAGACCCACGGAAGAATGCTGGAAAGCAGAGTCAACAAAGAAGGAAAAACTACGGATGGAGAGGAGGGAAGCAGAGTGAGAACCAGTAGAGCAAGATGGGCACAGCTGAGTCAGAGAGGGACAACAAGTAGGTCATGACCATAATGTCAGAGTTCTAGTCACAGAAGAAATCGGTGCCAAGAAGACAAGATGACATATGCATGGAGGTTACACCCAAGTGGCAACATCTCCACTAAATACTGAATCTCTTTAGGAAATCAGAGGAAGGAAAAGATCACAGTCAGCTTGGCAGTGAGGAAGGGCTCCCCAAAAGAGGTGAAGAATAAGGTGGACATAGAGAGAATCTACATTGCAACTATGCTGTTATTGGAAAGCGGAAATGGGTTATGTGTGGGAATATGAAGACCGGTGTTTCCAAGAGGTTACACTTGTGGAAAACCAAAGTGTTTCTGTGCCAAATAAGGGCAGAAAAGATTCATTTTCCAGATGCTTGCTTTAAAAATGTCACAATGGCCTCTGTGGGATACTTTCATGTGTAACACTCCATTCTATAGAAGATAAAGTTTCTACTGGAGAGGGAACATTAATGTCAAGCCCCTCTTGCTTGCCCCCTCAATACCCAAAGTCTTTTCCACAGTCACACTGAATTCCAAGCTTCTACATTGACTTCTACTGTGGCAGGGCATAAGGCTTATTTTGATGGTTTAATATTCTCTGCCAGCAAAGTGTAAATTGTAGAAGTGATTTGGGGACTGTGGCCAGCTGACCATAGGACCAGGGTTGAGGGCTTCTAATCATTTTCTATAAATAATTGAGCAGTTTAAAACTGGTAATGATTTTCTGTCTCTCTTGGCAAAGCCTGAACTTGAACCAAGAAGTAAATTGTTTTGACTTTTTCTACAGGTTGTCTGACTAAAACACAGTGGGTCTGATTTGGGGCATAGGGTGGTTAATGGGAAAAAGCGTTGTTTTCTCTTGCCACTGATGAGGTTTAAATAAATTTGATTCCTAGACTTTAAATACAGATTCATTACAGTAGAGTGAGAGATATAACCAGAGTTCCTTCTGTACACTTTTCTGAAGGTTAGAGAAAGCTGTTTCTGTGTTTTTCTGAATTAAAAAAATATATAGCTGAGGGTCAAAGTGATGGGACAAAACTTTAGCAAATTCACCCACACAAAGCAAGATGTGGTCTATTATAATCCTATTAACTGGCTCACAAATTTCCCATTTTTATATATACACACACAAAACTGCGAAGTTTATCTGCTGGTTTATTACTCATATGTGGAGAGAAGTTTCTTGGAGGCAATCATGAATACAATTTCTGGCAGCCAATTTGACTGAGAGTTTCTGATGAAATGATAAGCATTATAGAATTCAGAGTGGTTAAGAGATGAGATGGAAAATAAGTGCTAATGTTTCTGAGAGTTGCCTTGTGTGAAGCAGCCAGAGAGATAAGTTGGTTAACGAATTAAAAAAACCTGCGTAAACCCACTAATAATAGAACCTGGGCTCCCTATCCTTCTGCTTCAAGAGCAGATGGACAAGCCCTCTAGCCCAAGGTAGAAGATTAACCCATGAGAGGTATAATCATTTAGCTACATCCGTAGAATATTGGTACTATGTCCTATGAGAAGCACCTAATCTTCAGAGTTGTCTGAATTTTCTAGAACACTTAAGACTTAAAGCCACAAGAAGTGTGAATCTTCATTCTTACTAAAATCACTCTGTGTTCTAGGATGTTGAGTTCAGGGAAGACTGATGGTGGCGGAGTGGTCACAGAAGATCAAGCAGCTTTCTGTAATTGCAAACTCTAGGTTTCTTGAAAATACCTTCTCTAGGGTATTAGATCAATGGACAATGCTTGGGATTTAATGATAGGCCAAGGCCATCCACTAAGGAGGGCTAGATTTTCGTGTACTGTTTGGAGAACCAGGAGAGGACTGGATGACCTCCTCTAATCCTGGATCTAGTCCAGATCCCCAAGGTCTTTTCCAAAATCACACCGGATTCCAGTAGAGCAAGGAGGAAGGTTTCCTAGTAGACTGTGTGACTTTGGTTGGAAAATCCGCCTTTGTGCCTTTATACTTCAGACAATAGAATGCCAATACTGGCAACTACAGACTTTTTAGTCAAGGGCTGGTACCTGGGTTCCTTTTGCCTTCTGACACAAGGGGGGAGGACACTGAACTGAATGGCAAGCCTAGCTGGTGCTGCTTTCAGGAGGGGATACTTCTCACCTCAGCCATCGAGTGTGTTAACTATGACAGCTCACAGCTGTTCCCTTTTAGAACAAAGCTGACTTGCCCAAAGGTCATGTCCTTTCCCAGGTGTAGCCTTTATCCAGTGTCTTTGATGACAGGATACAAAGGCCCAGTTATGTTGCCCCAACTGATGACAACTGGAGTACCATATCAGCTCCAGGCCACTGTCAAACCTGCACAACTGTGCAACTTCTCTCTCCACCCCAGGAGGGACATTTTCTGCTGCCCCTCCCCCACCACACCCACAGGTTTATTCCAACATACCCGTCAATAATCTTTCTGAATATAATCTTTGCTTCAGAGTCTATTTCCTAAGAGAACTGATCTCAGAGAGTGAGAGTCCAAGATATCGATTATGACTTATGTAGTACTGAATTGGGTCAATGGTTTCAGGTAAGTTGCTTAATTTAGTTTGCGGTTTTAAATACTATCAAAGGAGTGCTTGAGAGATGTTTATCATAAAGGGTAATGAGTTATAAGAGGCTTAACTGTTTTCTCATATACTTTCGGGCACTAGCAAGTAACTAGGAGATAGATTTTGTTTGGACTCTGGAAAATTCTAGAACTTTTAAAATCACACCTGTCACCTGTGTGACAGGTTTTCTGGATCAGTGTTTCTGCTAGTTTTCTGTTATGTCATGTTTCTAAAGCAATTTTTTCTTCAACTGCCCTGGCTGCTAAAGAGCAACAATCCTTTCATTCATACTCTGAACATTAGTGAATTTTAATCCTCCTTCCATATTCACGTCTTTCCTTCACAGAAAAGTTGGGGAACTTCATTTTCTTTGTTTCCTTTCTCTTGTTCTACACTGAGGCAGCATTGTTATTTCCAGGGAGATGGTGAAAAGAAAAAGTTAACTCAAAGAACTCTGACGAGAAGTATTAATAAAGTGCATGAAATGTCAATGCTTCAGAGGAAAGAAGCATCATCTCTGGGGAGTGTGGGGGTAAGTAAGGGACTTTTAATGAAGCTGTAATGAATATTCAAAGGTTTTCATAAACGCTGAAATATATTTACTTAAGGATTGTAACAATGGCTTGCTATTTACCATTAAAGAGCCTATTACTTATTAGTTGGGTAAGCCATGAAACAGCCAGGTGCGAGACGTAAATTATAGATGATACATTTTCTTATCATCTATCTTTGAACAGGGCTGACAGCTCTCATCTTTTTCAGTACCCATCCATCAGTGTAATACCTCCTGTCATTTTCTACAGTTCACTATGCTGTTCTCCCTTTTATTTTCTTTTATGCTGCAGAATTTTTGGACTCTTTGGAAGCAATCAAAGAGAGTCATTATTATCAACAACTGCTGTGTTCCTTTTTATTTAAATCAGAATAGGGAGATTATGTAGCACTATTGGACATAGTCTAGTACCACTGTGGAAAAAGCAAATGCAGAAATTTTAGGTATGCAAATCAGCGTGTGAGTGGGCAGAGAGAGACAGAGAGAAGTAATAGACTGAGGTGATATTTGAAGTCTAGATTAATAGGAAATAGAGAGTGAAGATAGCAAAAGGTTTTTCGACATCTGAATGTTTCATATTAAGTCTAATGGAAGGAAAAGAGACAACTCCAGCTCCTCAAACAATTGCTTTTTCTAAAACAACAAAAATACAAAAGCATTACTTAATATTAATAAGGGGATCAGGATAAATTTTTTAATGTCTTTTATTTTACTGTGTGTGTACTTAAATAATTGCTGTTTTTATCTGGTCAACTGTCGCTGGACATACAATGGGGACACGGACCAGTCCAGGAACAAGTGTGGCTATAGGCCACTAGAGAGCAGCAGAGAGCCAAGAACAGATCGGATGAGCCTGGTGGAGGGACTTCTCATCAAGGTCACCTCCTCCTCCATCCACCCCACTACCTGAGAGACATGGATTCTCTTTTTTTGTTTGGGAAGAGTATTCCAATCAAGATGCTGCTTTCAGGGTTGGACTCAGCTGGGTTACCATTCAGGTAGTTGTAGCTGTAAAACTTTTCTGAGCTTCAATGATAGGGAATAATAATACAGTACATAATTAGCAGAATTGTTGTTGAGCACAAAGCACAGAAATACTGGGAGTCAGGGGTTACTCAACAGACAGTGTCATTATCATAAATCATAATGACTATTCTATGGGACTGAGCTTTTTCAGAAAGTTTGGAATTAGAAGTTCTTTAGACTACCTGGTGCAGGACAGATTTCATAATTAGTTATAGTTATGTTTCCCTGTGAGCCCAGGAGTGAGTTCACAGTCTGCTGGGTCACAGTCGGTATCCACCCAGTATACCAGCTGCAGACAAATACCCCTAAATTGCCTTTTACAGATGAGGAGACTTGGATTGCTAAAAATGATGTAGCCTGTCAGTAGTAGAACTGAGGTGTGAATAAATTGAGGTCTTAAAAAGAGTCCTCTGTCTGAATGTGATATTTTCTCTAAAAGCAGGGGATTCTGGTCTGAAACAGCAGAATTAAAAAATATGGCTTTATTAACTTCAAGTCAGATGGTCATTTTAACTGGGAAAGTATATGTGAATTCAATGTTTTAGGGTCTTGCTTTTCCCAAAACATTGGTCCTCAAGAAAGTGAACATTTTTGCCATTTAGCGAAATTCCAAACTGTCCCTTGGGTGAATGTTCCAGTCAAATATGGCCTCACTGATCCCATGCTCTGGGCACAGTTTGTGCTGGATCCTGTAGGTGGGCTCAGGCAGTGTGGAAGGAATGGTCTAGAATCAAGGATCACAATAACTGAAACTGTAGAGGCTGGATGGATCCAAGATGCTTTCCTGTACCTATTAATTCCAGGGAGATTTTTCTGCACAGATGGATAACTGGAAGATGTAACTCATCAAAGTCTTCCAAATAATGACTCATAGGGCTAAGGTTAGAGTCACGATGTCTGAGCCATCTTTCTTTTGTTCACACTCTGAGGATTGTAATAAATTTCATCAACAATTGACTTTTCACTGTCTGTTCTCTCTCTCTCTCTCTCTCTCTCTCTCTCTCTCTCTCTCTCTGGTTAATGATGCATCCAAGTCCACTTAATGGACAAAGTTACTCATGAATCACCAGCATAGACAAATAAACCAAAATGATCTACAGTGTAATGTGGGGAAGATAAATTGGGGTTTTGGTTAAAGTATGCTAAATATAAGTCAATGATGGGATGTGGCAGGTAAAAGAGAGAGCACAATCTGAGATTTCTAAAGCACACTGGTTGGAAGGAGGGAAGGCTTTGTTAGACCAGCAGCACTCAGTATTTTTAGTCACTGATTTCTTCAAAAATATGTCAGCTATGGGATGCTCCTCAGGAAAAGATATGCAGATGTAAGAAAAACTGAATAGACTCTTATGGAATAAATGCTCTTACCTAACCATGATGTACTGTTAATATTTAATTTCATCTTCAGCATGTTCCATGGACAGACACTGTTCATGTCCATGAAAAAATAACCACTCCCCTGTTCTCTTGGTGTACCTGGGAGGAGGTAGGCAACTGAGTTAAGGCAGCACAGTGATTCTAACTGAATGGAAGTCAAAGGCTTGCCTGGCATAGCAGGGGATGAGATTTTGGGACTCTAATATGACCCTCTTTGCAGATCAGGCTGCCTTTATACTCAAGGTCAGAAGCAGAGGTGAGCATAACATCCAAGAGCTGCTAACTGCTTTGCAGTCAGTAAGACCCAGAAAGCAGGATGGTTGACTTGAAATTTACTAGGTAATGAGATGAACGCTTGATGTTTAGAAAAAGTATATGAATGCCCATCATTTTCTTGGACATGCATCAAAAAGAAGATGGACTGATGGATGGATAGAAGTAGCATAAATGAATAGATAAATGCTAAGCAAGTATAGCAAAATGTTAATGTTACAATTCAAGTGTTATACACCATAACATTTTATTTTTTTGTTTGAAAATTTGTATATTAAGATGACAGAAAACAAATAATTTGGAATTCAGGTCAATCCCTGTGTCAATAGCTAATTCAACGGAAGTATTTCATCATTGTGATTTTTTTCTGGAAAACAAAACTTAGTTCACAATTATTAATGCCAACTGCACTTGTCATTACTCTTTGTGAGATCTGTCTCACTCTATTTTCTCAGTTGTGTATGACAATTGTTCATAGAGAAGTCAGGTTTTATAGAGCAATGATTATTTACTTAGGCTTGAAGATAGTGGTGGTGATGGTGATGGGAATATTCTGGGTGGAGGGCATTTGCGGTTCTAATTTCCTTGTGGCACAAAATGAGATGAAAACACAATAGAAAGATTTAACATTCATGGATGTCAATGGTTAAAATGAAAGTTGTATTTCTTGACAGCATAAATGTATTCACTTTAATCAAGAGAAATAAAACCAGCCATATCCACATGTAAGTAATTTTGTCTCTTCTGTACCCTAAATTTGTTAGTTATACCATCCATGTTTTTAGAGCTATGCTGTGCATAGGTCAAAAGCTTGTAGGCTCTTTTACATTTCTTTTTACAGTAAGTCCCCTACACGTAAATCTTCAAGTTGCAAGAATTTTCAAAGATGCGAATGTGTGTTCACATGTCCAATATGTAAGTTAGTTCATGTGTCTGGCATACATTGCCAGGTGTACTGTAAGACTGAAAATATTTTGTTTGTTTGTTTTTATGTATTATCTGTGTGCAAAGTATTATAAATCAATTACAGTATCATACTATATAGCCAACTGTGTCAGTTGGATACCTCGACTAACTTTGTTGGACTTGCGCTCTTAGAACGAAACTTGTTTATATGTAGGAGACTTCTTGTATTTCTTAGCAGAGATGTGTGTGTGTGTGTGTGTGTGTGTGTGTGTGTATGTGTGTGTGTGTATGTGAGATTCTGTCCTTCCTGCCCTGAAGCCCATCACCTTCACATTGAATTTTCATTGCAGGTAATAGTAAAAGATTGGCTATTATTACGAAGTTGAAAATAAATGCACTTTTGCTTTTTCCACAATATAATTTTAAAATTTCATATAAATTCTTTTTGGAGAAAGGGATAAATTTAGACTTATAAGAAAGTCATAAAAATAGTACTAAGAGTTTCCATATAACCTTCACCTACATTCCACAGATTATATAATCATTGTGCAATTGTTAGCATTAGGAAACTAACATTGTTACAGTACTGTTAACTAATTTATAGACTGTTAACTAATTTATTGTACGTCACCAGTTTCCTCAGTACCCGTTTCTGCTGACACCCGGCCTGGGACCTCATGTTGCATTTAGCTGTCATGTCTTTTCTATATAGTAGTCCTTTCTTATCCGTGGATTCACTTTCCATAGCTTCAGCTACTTGTGGTCAACGATGGTCAAAAAATATGAAAAATTTCTGAAATACACAATTCCTAAGTTTTAAATTTTGAACCATTCTGAGCAGCATGATGAAATCTTGCCCTATCCCTGGACAGACACTGTTCACGCCCATGAAAAAATAACCACTTCCCTGTTCTCTTGATGTACCTGGGAGGAGGTAGGCAAGTGGGTTAAGGCAGCACAGTGATTCTAACTGAATGGAAGTCAAAGGCTTGCCTGGCATAGCAGGGGATGAGATTTTGGGACTCTAATATGACCCTCTTTGCAGATCAGGCTGCCTTTATACTCAAGGTCAGAAGCAGAGGTGAGCATAACATCCAAGAGCTGCTAACTGCTTTGCAGTCTGCCCGGGATGTGAATCCTCTGTTTGTCCAACATATACGCTGTCTATTCCAGCACAAGCTGCCTCAGAGACCAGATTGACTGTCACTGTATGGTAGCGCTTATGTTCATATCTCCTTTATTCTTCTTAATAAGGGACCCCAAAGTGCAAGAGGAGTGATGGTGTTAATTCGGATATACCACAGAGCACTGTCTTTACATGAAAAGATGAAAGTTCTTAATTTTGTAAAGAATGATAAAAGGTCTTATGCTGAAGTTACTAAAATCTACAATAAGAATAAATTCTCAGTTTGTGAAATGGTGGACAGTATATTGTTATAACTGTCCTATTTTATTATTACTTTTGTTTTTAATCTCAATCTGACTGATTTAAAATTAAACTTAATCATAGGTAAGTATGTATAAAAAATAATGTATATGGGGTTTATTACTATTCATGGTTTCAGACATCCACTGCAGATAATGGGCGTAGGGATGGGAGTGGGGCGTGGGGCTATTGTAATTTCCTAGAAGTGGAATTGCTGTCAAAATGTAATTTGCTGCAACCCCCTTGGGTCTCCTCCCCTCTGGGAGTTTTTCGGTCCTCTCAATAAAAAAAAAAAACAAACGTAATTTGGTCAACCGCCATATCATCCTGAAAGCATCCCATCTCATCTGATCTTGGAAGCTAAGCAGCAGGGTCCAAAGTGTAATTCGATGTAATTTTGTTAGGCAATGCCAGAGTTTCTCCAGAAGTTTATACCAGTTTGCATTCCCATCAGCAATGTCTGAGCATGGCTGTTTCCTGACAACTTTGCCAACATCATGTCTTCTCATATGTTTTGTTCTGTCTATCTAATAGGTGAGAAATTATATCTATGTTTATTAAAATTTGAATTTCTCTAATTATAAGTGGGTTTTAACATTGTTTTTTTTGTATTTAAGGATCACTTTTGTGAATTGTTGGCTGTCTTTTCTCCACTTTTATACTGAAATTTTGAACTTTTGTCTTTCGTCTTTCCATTTTTAAAAAAAGTGTTTTTGTTAAATTAAACCCACTTGCCAATTTTTATTTCTGCTGTATTTGCATTTGAGGACTTTGCTATAAATTCCTTTCCTGGGCCAATGTCCAGAAGAATGTTTTCTTCTAGGATTTTTAAAGTTTGGGATCTTACATTTATGTCTTTAATCTGTGTTGAGTTAATTTCTTGAGTTAATATGGTGAGAGAAAGTGGTCCACCTTCATTCTTTTGCATATGGTTAATTGGCTTTCTTAGCATTATTTATTGAATAGGGTGTCCTTTCTCCATTATTTATTTTTGTAGGTTTTCTATTCCATTCCATTGATCTATGTGTGTCTACTTTTGTGCCAGTCACCTGCTTTTTTGGTTATTGTAGCCTTGTAGTAATGTTTGAGGTTGGGTTATGTGATGCCTCCAGCTTTATTCATTTTGCTCAGGATTCAGCCATTAGTATTCTTTTTTGCTTCCATATGAATTTAAGAATTGTTTTTTCCAGTTCTGTGAAAAATGGTGGTATAGTTTGATAGGGATTGCATTTTTATGTAGATTGCTTTGGGAATTATGAAACTTTTAATGATATTGATTATTTCAATCTATGATCATGTAATGTTTTTCCATTTGTTTGTGTCATCTTTGATTTCTTTCAGCAGTGCTTTGTAGATATCATCTTTATCTTTTAATATGCTATGATATCACTGGTATTTGGGTTGACTTCTAGACTTTTTACTTTATCCTATTGTTCTATTTGTGTATTTGCATCATATCCTCTTGCCTTAATTATACAAGCTGTGCAGTGTCTCACTGGCCTAGTCTCCCCGTTTTCTAGTTCAGAAAGTTTCAAACCACTATGATAGCTTCTTTTTTAATGTTTGAATTTAAAACTTTAATTATGCTTATATATTCTGTTTTCCCCTTTAAGTTGAAGAAAAAATACAAGTAATACATTCACAATAACAACAGTGATAAAAAGCTTGTTTTAAAACAGCTACCAAGTCTAATTTATCTGCACCCCATCTTCATTCTTACTCACCAGATATAATCACTTTAGTACTTTTTATTTTTTATATTTACTTCTATGTTCCTAAATAATATACTCATATGAGTAATGCTTGATTTATAACTTGTTAAAACATCACTTGATGACTTTCAATAATGGTAGTTGATAGAGTTTGGATACTCAACCCCCGCAAATAACAGGTTGATGCATGAACCCTGATGTTGGAAGTGGGGCTTAGCAGGAGTTTGGGTCATGAAGGCAGATCCCTTGTGAATGGTTTGGTGCCCTCCTTGAAGTAATGAGTGAGTTTTCCTAGTTCACATGAGATCTGGCTATTAGGGAGACTGGCCCTCCCCTCCCATCTCTTTCTCTCTTGCTCCCTCTCTTGCTGTGTGACACGCTAGATCCCCTTGTTTTGTTCCATGGGTGGAAGCAGCCTGAAGCCCTCACCAGAAGTCCAGCAGAGGCTGGCGCCATGTTTCTTGTGCAGCCTACAGAACTGTGAGTCAGATAAACCCCCTTTCTTTATAAATTACCCAGCCTCGGGTCTTCCAACACAAAGGAACCAAGACAATAGTACAGATGCTGCTTTCCCACCCTCTCTTCCAGGGATCCCACCATCTTTCATCAGAAAAATCCCAAGACAACACTATGTACTTGCTTGTCTTGTTGACCATGTTCCCTTTAACATTGAGATGTACTTTATTTTTCAGTATTTTTTTCCCTCCCAGCAGTTTGGAGCACATAGTCAAATGTTTTGTTGTTCTTGTAATTCACTTGAATATTTAGCTAAAATGCTGAAGCCATATTTATTAGCTTTTGAAATTATTGTGACTATTGACCTGTCCCATGAGAGATGAGGAAACTAGTTCTCTTTCATTCTTTCCTTTTTACTTTATTATAAAGATGTGTAGTACAAGTCAGGATCAGGTACATAAGTAATGTATGTGCAGGTGAAGTTTGGGCCTCCAACCGGTCCTCACTTCCACTGTTTAGGACCAGGTACACTAGTTCACTTTCTATGACTCACAGAATACCTTTCCTCTCTCTGTCATTTATTGGCAGATGCAAGAGATTTTATTATGGTTCATTATAATTAAAATAATTAATACTTATAATGAATATAATAAAACTATAATACTATAATAAATACTGTAATAAAACAAAAACACTATAATAAACTATAACATAATATTATAAGACTGTAATCAAATGTTCTTTTAGTCAAGAATTAAAATATTTATATTCCGCTTTATAAGCATAACAAAAATAGCTATTTAGATGAAATTTTCTGCTGATGTTCAGAAGTCTTCCTAGTCCTTTCACAGAAAATTTTGCCCTTTTGCAATTTATTTTGATTTTCATCTTGATCAGCAGGGTTATGTCCTTATGATATTTTAAGAAAGATGTATATGACTATGTTTTTCTGAATGTCTGCATATTTGGGACTTTCTGTTTTTGTATAAAAAGTGAAAACCAAGTTGGGGAGCATTCTTGGATTATACATCTCTTTATTTTTCCTGAATTTAGTATAATTTCTTTATGTTTTTGACATGACATTTGTTTGAAGAAATCTATGGCTGGTTTTGAAACTCAATAATTTATTCAATAATGAAAGTATTCTTCTCAATGTTTATAGATGTCAAGTGTGCACGTTGATCCATTTAAGCTTTCATCCCCAGTTTATTTCAGTTCAGGAACTGTCTTAGTTCATTTTGTGTTTCTGTAACAGAATGCCTGAGACTGGATATTTGATAAAGAATAAACATTTATTTCTAACAGTTCTGCAGGCTGGGAAATCCAAGAGCAGGGTGCCAGCAGTCTTGGTTGTCTGGTAAGGGATGCTCTTGCTTTCCAGATGCCACTCTGTGCTGTATCCTCTGGAGGGAGGAACACTGAGTGCTCACATGGGAGGACAGGAAGACCAAAAGCTGCTTGCTTTTAAAATAAGAACCTTAATCCCATTCAAAAGGAAGGATCCCTCAGGGCTTGATCACCTCCTGAAAGCCCTGTCTCTTAATCCTATCATGTCGGCCATTAAGTTTTAACGCCTGAATTTTGGAGGGGAGACATTTCAAGCCATGGCAGAAAAATTTTTTTCCATTGTAAGTTTGAACATTGTGTGTATATTGGCTAGTCTGTTCTTTCTGCAGGGCCCTTCTTTGGGTTTCCTATGTAGATTATCTTCTTCTGAGTGCTTTAATTTTTTCCTTTTAAAAAATTGTGGGTGATTTTTTTACAGCCAGTATCAATTTGATTTGGGGGGGGGTGTTTATTTTTCTTCCTTTTTTTTCTTTCTGCAGTGCTTATTCAGCTTTTTGCTGCTGCAGTTCTGTTTTAATTCCATTTTGTTTCTATTGTATTATTTTCTTTTACATCTGAATTATGAAGTGTATGTTTCTTCAGTCTCCTTAAGAATATGAAGCATTATTGTCGAAACATTTCTTTTGCTTTCCTGAGATAATATTTCACCAAGATTGCGTTATTTCATTTATATGCTTTGTTCTTTCTCTCTGTTTGGTGTTGTCATTGTAGACTATTTTTGCATATGTCTCCTCTCCCCCATTTAAATATTTTTGTTCATCTCATGAATGTTGACAATTCAATCCATGCCTTCCTTTCGATTTCTCAATTGGTACAATGATTCATCTTGCTTCTTTTTTATTTTGTTCTTATGGGCAGTGAAAGGACAAAGGAGGGACTCAGCATACCCAATGAGCAGCCATTTTAACATTACTGATTTCAGTCATGTTTTGATCTTCTAATCACTAGCCAAGGACAGAACCTCTCAGAGGTAGCTATTAATAATGGTTTTACAACCTCCTCCCTAGCCTGTTTTGTACTTATTAGCTTTTCTATTCCAAGTATTTGCATAAGAAACAAGTTAACCTAATCAGACCCTCATGACTTCTGTGACCCAGACCCCTCAGTATGGCAACAGTCATGTGACTAATGAACCCACCTTCCTGCTGCCCATCACCTGACGTCAGTCAGTACCTGTGCTCACCTGCCCTTCATGGTGTTGTGAAAAAGATCACCACCCAATTACCTTAATAACTGGTTCCCATCAAAGGGAAGGTTTAAAAATATCCAACCTCAAGCAGTCATTTGCCACTGCTTTGCTAAACTCTGGTATGTCTACGTGGCTTTTTGGGCTATGGCTACCATGTTTCCTGGCTTTGGCCCCCTCCCCTCCCCTGGGGAGGTAAATCTTCTTTCTTTCTCTCTCTTCAATTTACTTTTTAAATAAACTATGTTTTCCAATCAAATTTCTGCACAATTCTTTGCATCTTTCATGCTGCGCTGGATCACAAATCCCTCAGCAGGTCTGACCTAACATTTTGGAGACCCTGCTGAGATTTTTGACTTAACAGATAGTTTTAGATATTTTTCTGAGGACAAGCATGGAGGATGAGAAAGCATATTTGGTAAGTTATTTTCTCTCTTCCTCTGTCACTTACCTGCTTATTGAAGTTATAAGTAGGGGTAGTGGCCATGCATGGCCAGAAGAATCTTCTCACTATTTTTTACCCTATCTTATAGATTATTTTGTTTGGCTTTTTGGAGAAAAATTTACAAACTTTCACTTATGGCACTATTTTCCAGGGCTTTTTCTATCTGCCTTTCTATTATTTTAAATTTTTATTTACCTTTTGTTTTTTTAACACACAGCCAGCTGTGTGTGTGTGTGTGTGTGTGTGTGTGTGTGTGTGTGTGTGTGTCTAGAAACAGAGAGAGATAGAGAAGAAAGAGGAAAAACAAAGAAAAAAGAAGAGATTTTACCTGGATTATTATACACTTTGGGTTAAAACCATATCTTCTCCCATTTTGTATGTTCCACGTGCCTAAAGCCGTGCTTTTCTTAAAGTAATAGTAGTACTCATTTACAGTGGTGGTAATATTAGTCATATGTGAACCATACGTTGTCAGTAAGTTGAGATCCCAGTGACTCTCTCCAACCCTATATATATACATATATAAAACAGAGAGACCAGATTTGGGAATGTCCTCCAGGAGACATTTGGGAATGTCCTCCAGGACCCCTTAACTTAGAATTTAAAATGGTATTGCAAATCCAAATTGTCATGGCAGGGAGCCAGCCATGGAAGGGGCCTTAGGAGAACTGATACTTTCTGATGGTGGCACACACTCATGGGCATCAGTAGAAGCGGCATTATCCTGAGACAATTGGAAGGGAACCTTTTAGCTCTCTGTGGTAGTTTGGCAAGTTAAACTTTATCTGGCCTGTGTCAACCTAAATGACTAACAGAAAGAAACTTTCTAAAAGAAAGATGTTTATTTAGGAATAGAATATTGTAATGAGAATACACTTATCATAGTAAATTATGTGTGTATTCAGAAAAGTAAATGAAAACAATGATTCTAAAGGAAAGAAAATTAAGAGGATTATATAATTGTTTTGAAATAACTTTCTTTGTAGACAAAGATCAATAATAAAGATGACACCAGTCTGATGTTGGACAGGCAGTTGCTGGGCAGATATCTTTGTAGAATTTTTTTTTTTTGAGTTGAAGTCTCACTCTGTTACCCAGACTGGACTGCAGTGGTCGCTCCCAGCCACTGCAGCCTTGACCTCTGGGCTCTGGCGATCCTTCCACCTCAGCCTTCCGAGTATCCGAAATTACAGTTATGCGCTACCACACCTGGCTAACTTTTTGATTTATTGTAGAGATGAGGTCTCGCCAAGTTGCCCAGGCAGGTCTCGAACCCATAGGCTCAGGCAATTCACTCACCTCAGCCTCCGAAGGCGCGGGATTGCAGGCTGAGCCACCGAGCCTGGCTAGAAATATTTTTTTGTAAGATTGTGATAGCTTTGTGTAAGGTTGTGGTTTTTGTAGTCTTTTGTTACTATCATCAGGCATACAAGTATGAAAATTCCCTTTCATGACCTTCTCTGGCTCTATTTGTTAGGTTTTTTCTGAAATATCAGTGACTCTATTTTGATCTTGACAATTTTCACACCTGATTAGAGACTGCTTTCATCAGTCTGTTGTTGATCTCAAGTATTTGATGTGAGGAGCTAAGGATTTGTCTGTGCTCTGGATCTCGTGGCATTTCACTGACCACATAAGCCACATTTCTCAGACCTTGGTTTTTTTCTTTTGACCTTTCTCTTGCGGTTTCAACATGATCTAAAAAGACAGTGGTGCCCTGGAAGCTTCAAGACATTATTAGCCTCTGCCCAGAAAGTTGACATTGAAAGTGTAGGTAGGACAATCATAGGTGTAGGTCTTTAAGCAATCAAAACATTGACAAAATTGGATGTTATTTCACATAAATCCATTAAAATGAAGAAAAATAAAGAGAAGGGAAGGGAAGAAGGGAGAGAGAAAAAGGGGAGGAAGAGAAAGAGAGAGAGAGAGAGAGAGGAGAGAGAGAGAGAAAGAAAGGAAGACAATTTAACTGAAACTTTCTTTAAGCTTCTCACAATTTTTTTATTTTAAAAATGTTGGGTACAATTCAGGGTTAGGCATACAAATGTTCATTATGCAGGTACTCTTGTTGATGAGGTGTGCCCTTTCCTCCCCTGGCAGTTTCCCTCAACTACCAATCCCACACCTCCATCCCTGGCAGTTTCCCACTACTGCCGATCCCTCTCTTACAGTATTATGGTAATGGTTCAAGGTCCACTTATGAGTGAGAAAATATGGTACTCTGTTCTTTGTTTCTGTGATAGGTTACTGAGTATGACAGATCCTAAAGCCATCCAAGTTGCTGCGAAGTCCATTTGTTTGTCCTTCTTTATGGCTGTATAACATTCCATTGTATATATGTACCACATTTTGTTATCCAGTCCAGTTTCGATGAGCAGCATGGTTGGTTCCATATTTTTGCTCTTGTGAATAGAACTACAACAAACATGCGTGTGCACATATCTTTTATGTAGAATGATTTGGGTTCCTCCAGGTATATTACCAATAGGGGAATTGCTGGGTCATATGGAATGTCAATTTCTGGTTGTTTCAGAAATCACCACACTGTCTTCTAAAGAGGTTGCACTAGTTTGCATTCCCATCAACAGTGTAGAAGTGATCCTTTTTCTCCACATCCTCGCCAGCATCTGTTGTTGTTTGTTTTATTGATGATGGCCATTCTTACTGGGGTTAGGTGATATCTCAGTGTGGTTTTGATCTGCATTTCTCTGATGATTAGTGAGACTGAGCACCTTTTCATGTGTCTGTTGGCTGCCCGTATATCTTCTTTTGAGAAGTGTCTATTCATGTCTTTTGCCCACTTTTTAATAGGGCTGTTTGTTTTTTCTTTTTGGTGTGTTTAAGTTCCGTGTAGATCCTAGATGTTAGGTCTTTGTCAGATATACAGTTGGCAAGTATATTTTCCTATTCTGTGATGGTTTCTTTTGCTTTACGGAAGCTCATCAGTTTGATGAGTTCCCACTTGTCTATCTGATTTCTTATGGTATGGGCACTTAAGGTTTTAATCAGGAATTGGTTGCCAGTTCCAATTCATAAGGGTGTCTCTTGCATTTTTAAGATTCTTATAGTTTGAGATTTTACGTTTAGGTCTTGGATTCATTTAGAGTTAATTTTTGTGTATGGTGATGGGTAGGGATCCTGTTTCAATCATCTGTATATGATCAGCACCATATACTGAATGGGTTCTCCTCTCTCCAGTGGTTGTTGTTGGAGGCTTTGTCAAAGATGAGTTGGTTGAGAAATTGAGGCTTTGCTTCCAGAATCTCTATCCTGTTCCATTGGTCTATATGCCTGTTCTTGTAGCAACACCAGACTAGTTTGATTACTGTAGCCTCATAGTGAAGTTTGACGTCTGGAAGCGTGATACCTCCTACTTTGTTTCTTACAATTTTGGGAGTGGAAACTCTGCTCAGGGCTCACATAAAGAGAGTGCTGATAATTGAGGGCAGATAGTAATAGAAATAATTGCTAACACTTATATAGCACTTATTAGGGGTCATACTTAAGTCTCACAGTAACCCTATGTGATAATTATTCTTATCATATCTCTATTTTATTTATTTATTTGAGTTGAAGTCTTACTCTGTCACCCAGGCTGGAGGGCAGTGGCATGCTCCCAGCCACCACAGCCTCAACCTGTTGGGCTCAGGTGATCCTTCCACCTCAGCCTTCCAGGAAGCTAGAACTACAGGCATGCAGCACCACACCTGACTAATTTTTTGATTTACTGTAGAGATGAGGTCTCATCAAGTTGCCCAGGCTTGTCTAGAACCTGCAGGTTCAGGCAGTCCTCTCACCTCAGCCTCCCAAAGTGCTGGGATTATAGGCATGAGCCACCATACCCAGCCTGTATCTCTATTTTAGAGGTGAGGAACTAAAAGTCACTGAGAGAGACAGTGGTGCCCCATGCTCTGAGTGGACAAGTATGACCCCATCCTCTTTTTCTGCAGACTAACTTGAAGAGAAGTGCTTCACTGGAACTAACCAAAAAGTCTGCTATACCTGAGCTGTTGTATTATCAGGACTGAACGCCCTGTTCTCTGTTGCCAATATGACCTGAGATTCCAGCCACAGTGGACTTGACAGCATGTGTCACTTGGAAATGGGAACCAAATGCCTGTCACACTCCAGAAAATCCTGAACATTGCCCTGAGATAACAATTGCGACCAAGAATCATTTAAAAATAATTCACAGACCCTGCTTACCCCTTCCAGACTCTTGGCCTCATCCTTCTCTTTTTCTAAAAATAATTCTCTTGAAATTTATTATTAGAAATCAATGTCTGAAATTAATGCTTTGGTTTCAAAATGACCACTTACACCAGTCCTAGATAGATTCTAAAGTGGACTGACTTAGACACTGTAGGTGGTGGATAATTAAGGTTGATTGGATAAGGACATGTGATTTCTGCTCTTGTGGAGACTCAGTTGACTGTATAGAGTGAGATGAAAGGAGCTATTACTGTGGTTAGATCCAGTCTCTTACTGGAGGTCCTGATACTGCAAGCTATTGGATACTTGGTAAGTAACACAAGTGAGTTGTCTTCCTAAATGACTCAGAGAGACAAGGACAATCTGACTTCTTATTAGCCAGGTAACTGTGATTTCTTTTCAAAACTGGACAGTGGCTGTGGAGAAGGGAGAATTGTTACATAAACTGATTACCTCATTGTTACCTCATAAACCCTCAGTGAACTGGGATACTTATGGAAAGGATATTTGGTTAATCGCCTTTTCTAGTTTACAGAAATTCAAGCAGAAAACTATAATATTTCAACCAATACTGAGACTCTTTTTAGAAGCAGAGACATTAAAGGAACCACAAATGGATTTTTGTTTTATATTCTAGAAAAGTATAGCACCTGAGGGTCATTGTTCTGAACCTGGTTTTCATTATATGGTAATATAGTTGTAGAAGGTTTAGGATAAATGGTAGAATGTGTACAAATCCCAGGTTATTTCTGAAAACTTAGATTACAAATCATTATTGACACAAATCCGTCTTGCTGCCATTTGTTTCTTTAAGGCAACATGGTTTAAAGGAACAGGAATGGAATAAGTATATGATTGGGCCAGGCCTTTTGTCCCTACTCTGCTATAAAGGAATGACTGGAGACCTTGGACATAAGGCCTCCTTGTGTCTTGAGAGGAGTTGTGTGATAATATATAAGGAATCTTTCAGCAGTAATAGTTGATGACTTATGAGCTCAGTGCTGGGGAAAAAAAGGAAAATGGAGGAAGGGAGAGAGGTAGGAGAAGGAAAGGAAGAAAGAGAGGAAGGGTGGGAGGGAGCAAAATGAAAGAAATCAGGACATGTTCAACTGGGCCTCTCTTAACTGTCTGTAACACGGAGGACACTACTGGTGCATAAATACTCACACTTCCTGCCCCTCTGCTTTTTAGGGGGAATGAGTCCTTTGATGTCCAGTCAACTATCTGGCCATGACTCCTTTTGGCTGACAGGGTAGACATCTAAAGCTGCTGACTTGGAAGTAGCTGAGGAAGACTAGATTTTTCCACATTAGAAAGAGCATACAAACCAAATATGGAAATGTAAATTTCAGAGGTGAGATGGCAGAGCGGCTGAGAAAATTTGGGGAAAATAGATGAGCAGAGAGATATTTGGGACATTTTTCTAGGTATGTCATGAAAAAGTAAACCATGTTTTCCACTCTTCAAGTCTTCAGGAGGTGTTTAAATTGCTTCTTATTTTCTTTATGTATTTCACTTGTGTCTTCCTTGAACATTACACCATGCCAAGAATGGTCCCATTTCATCTGTATTAGAAGACCTTTTGCTGGATTGGGAATAGGGGAATGTTGGCACATTCAAACTCTCCTGGATCATCTTGAAAACCCTTGTATTGTCTACTTTTAGAAGTAGAAATCAAGGAAAATGGAGCTGAAGGAAAATGTAGCATTACAAAGGCAGAATTAAATTTTAACAGAGACAAAAAGGTCATTAGTTAGTAGCAGAAAAAATAAATGTTGTTTTGTTTTTAAAGGAGAAATGTTCTTCTGTTGATTGGTCAATTGCTTTGTTTAGTACCGAGTGTTCTTTCTCTGGTGGCCACATGGCAATGGAGGAGATGTCCTCAGGAATGATCAGCAGGGGACTGATGACATCAGGGCAGAGACTCAATGAAGGCAAAGCTGGTGCAAGAGCCCCGTCACTTAAATGATCCTAAGGGCTGCTCCACAAAGTTACTGAGGGCGACTGCTTTGGGAGACTGCAGGAGGAGCCTGATGGCAGCTCATGCTCCAAGCAGATGCTTCTCCCCACAACATGTTGGCGACCAGCAGGAGAAAGGAAGCCACGGCAGATTTTTTTTTCTGACTTGCTCTTTTTTTTTAGTTCTCTGATGATTTGAGGGTCCTCTCCAGCTGTGAGTATGTCTAACCTGGTTAAAAGCTAACAGATTGCTGTAAATGCATGACAATTAAAATCAGATAAAATCATTTATAAACATTATTCTAAAAAAGGATGCTCCAGCTGCTGATGGCTCTTTTGAAGGCATCAAATTTGCAGTTCAGAGCATAGGGATTTATTGCGCTGCACTCAAGTGATCTCATAACTATCTCATTTTTCTGGAAATTTCTTTTGGCTTTTCACTTAAAATGTTGCTTCTGAAAGGATTATTTGGGATGGGAGATGGTCTGAGAAATAGAGATTAGCAGTCTGAATACCCCCTAGTATAGAAATTGTTGGGAGAAAATAAAAATCTCCTTCACACATATTCTTAGATCAGGAACAGCCAGTGATTAACTATTTAGTGTTGAGAGTTCCTCTGTCAAAATATGTCACTGGGATTAAAAATAAGAGCAATTCTTTTTGAGTATTATTTGAGTATGTGTTAAACAAAGCAGTTTCTTTCAATGCTGCCAAATATTTTGTTTTTCCCTTGAATTAAAGTTTAAAATATAAATGCTTACTAAGGACAAGATCATGTCTTTAAAACAAATAAAACTACCATTACTACATGTGGAACTATAAAATAAAGATGCATATTGGTAACCATATACGCTATTAAAACAAATTTTAGAAGGCTAGAAATAGCATTTCAAATCACCTTCGTGGCACAGAAAATATATAAATGAGTTGTTTTTTAAAATTTATCTTTCTACTGTACTATTGACTGAAAAGTAGGTCTGTACTGTGGGAAAATCTTCCAGGATAGATGATATATAAAATTTCCTACTTTCTTCTCTGGTACTTGGACTTTTGCTGTTCAGTGGCTTTCCCAACAAATTATAACCTCTGCTTTGTAACTAAATGGAATATATTCTCTACAAAGTTTAACCAGATAGAATTTTGCAATTTAATATAGTAGGCAAAAGATAATGCCAGTTGTTCACCTTTAGGTAAATGTGGAAAAGATGTGTGGAAAAGCAAAGCTCACTGTGTACACAAAAATGTGCTCTCCAGTGCCTTTTCAGCCCCCCACATAGGGACTCTGGACTGTCTGGGCTGGTGAAGCTTGAGAAAGAAGAGGCCCTTCTGGAGGAAGGAGGGGTTGGAGCATCCTTGGGGGTCTACTCCACGGCAGGTTCTGGAAGCTGGGCACCCCAAGACATGCTGACCTTAGCCAGTAAGGAAAGTAAGAGCGAAGAGAGTCAGAATAAAGACCTGGAGAAGTTCTCCACTAGGACCTTCTCAATGTGAAATTCACCTATCAATGTGAAATGGAACACAATCAGGGAAGTGTGTAGGGGTAGAGAGATGCTAAACAGGTCTGCAGAAGGTGTTCAAGATGAACAAAGTGGAAATTTCATATTTCAAGTTACACTTATTTATTTGTTGCTGTGCGTAAAAGTGTTAACGGCTTACTGTAGAAGATTTGGAAAGTGAAGAAAACTTTAAAAGAGAAGAAAAATTGTGCTGTGCTCCCTAGCCCTCCCTCCACTGGAGTTAACCATTTATGTTTTACACAGTGTCCTTCTTGTAATTCATTTTTCCAAGCACAAAGAGCTAATTGAGATTATGTTATTTGTTTGATATAAGTATACATTATTCTTTTTCTCTTAATTCTATGTATTTATTCAATGTTCAAGAAACATTTACTCTGTTTGCCTTGGCTCTTGATGTCTGATGATGAGAGCAGGCTCTGTCCCTCACATTACCTCCATTTTTTAGAGAATAAAGTAAGCCATCAGGCAGTGGTGATGCAATGTTATTTGTTTGATATCATTGTGAATAGGATTCTCTAAAGGAATTCATAGTGGAGGCTTCAGAGGAAACACGTGACAGCCTGTGGTCAATAAGTATGTCCTCAGTACTAGACTTGGAGTCTTAGGAAAGTTGTCCTGCAATTGAAGTTGTGCTCAGAGAAGGCCCTATCCAGGGTGGGAAAGAACATTCTAGTCAGAGGAAATGACACAGGTAGAGGTATGAGGAATTTGAGAACATGGGACCTTAAAATGACACCCTCAAGGATCTGGGGTTTGATGCAGATCTCAGGTCTTCAAGGACACATATTAGAGTTTTCAGCTATTAATAGGCCCACTCTTGCTCCTTGAGGAGACCAAGCTAGATTCTGGCTGAAGATAACTAAATTAAGGGCAAAGTGTGCAGATTAGAAGAGCCTTCTCTTGTGAAGCTTATAGACAGTTGGCGGGTCAATATATAAACACTTGTAAATAAAGACAATGATGAAAGACCACTGCTATGATTTCAGTGTGTCCCCTTCAAGGTCATATATTGGAAACTTAATTGCCATTTCAGTAACATTAAAAAGTGGTGTCTTTAAGAGATTATTAGACTTTTCTTTCATGAAAGGATTAATGCCATTATCATGGGAGCAGGTTAGTTATTGTGGGAGTAGGCTCCTGATGAAGGATATGTTTGGCCTCATTGCTCTCTCTATTTCACATTCTTGTTTGCTGTCTAGTCATTGAATAGCACAGCGAGAAGTCCTGCACCAGATGCTAGTGCAATGCTCTTGGATTTCCAGCCACTAGAACCACAAAGTCCAAATAAACTTCGTTCTTCATAAATTACTTAGTCTTTGGTATTCTATTATAGCAGCAGAAAATGAAACAGGCAACCACTGTCCTCTTCCCATGACACAGTCTATTAACCTGTCTCTGTATATATTTAGATGAATTCTTCTGTCTCAGAAGGTTTGTCACTGCTCCTGTTTAAGACTAACCCTATTATCTTTGCTTGGGATCATTCTTCTTTCATTTCCTCAAGGGCTTTGCTTTTCCTTCTGTTCTGCTATCTCCTGCTATTTCCTCCCTGCGTTGAAACAGTCTCATCAATCCACAAACAAGTTCTAGAATCCTCCATCTTTAAAAAATATCTTGCCTTCATATTCCCTTCCAAACTATTTCTTTGTTCCTTTTCACAGCTCAGTGTGTTTAAGTGATTCATAATTGCAGTGTCCCCTTTCTTTTTACCTCTCCTTATCTTCTCCTTACTCCAGTAAGGACTCTGTTACATATACTGTTCTGTCATCTATGATCTCCAGGTAGCCAAATCTGTGGTCATTTCTCCATCCTCTTTCTATTAGTACCCACTGGCATTTTAAACACTATTGAACACTCTTGCTATAATAAACCACTCTATATCTAAAACTTCTATGACAGGGCCCTCACCTAATAGTCTCCCTGCCTCTTGGATCTGCCTTTTCTGCCCAGTCTCCTAAGGTTGGGGTGTCTTGCAGCTCAGCTTAGTCCTGTGCCATCTTGTTTTTGCCCTAATCTGCTTATTTTCCCCACATCTTTATTTAATAAATAGCCCCTCTATTGCCCCACTGTCTTCAGTCAAGAACTCTATTACTCTTACTGCTCACAACTAATCCATCAGTGAGTTGTATTTAGCTTCAAAATATATCTGAGATATGTATATCTCTCTCCAGCATCAATTCTCTTTTGAGGTCAAGCAGCAGCTTCTCTTACCTGGGACACTGTAAAAGCCTCCTAACTGGTTTCCCAGTGGAAGCTTGGATATCCTCAGTATTTGCATTCCATTGTGACTCCTTAAAATATGAAGTATTGTTGAGCTGAAGAAAATTAAGAATAAACAGATGCAGCAAAGTTCTCTGTCCCCTCTCTCTTTTCCTTAAAGTGGGATGTAAATTTATAAAGATATCTCCCTCCCCTCTCTACCAGGAAGAACAGAAGATAATTACTGGAGACAACTCTTATCAGCTCATATGTGGCACCAGAGGAATCTACAAACAATCCTTACTTTATTAGCTTTCTTCCATATATTTGCCCTTCCACACTTTACTTCCTCTGAAAACCTAAAACTACTTTTATTTTTGTTTTATGACTTTTCTAAAATTTATTGTTCATTATTATTAAAGATTATATGTTAGCCAGAGATTTAAGCCATCGATATAAGTTACCTTTCATTGATATGTACCCTGCACCTATTAATAAACTAGCTGGTTTTTCTCTTATTAATCTATCTTTTGTTAATCTATAATTTCCCAACTACAAACTTATGAGTGTTGGTAATTCCCTTGCATAAACTCTTTGGTAGCAATCTCTTGTCCTTGGAATAAAACCCAAACTTCACACTATGGCCTGTAGTCTGGTCTTTTCTTCTCCTCTGACGTCTTGTCCACCATTCTACTCAAGCACTACCCATCAGCCACATTGGCTCTTTCTTGTTACCGGTCAATCAAGTCAATGTGTCTGTCTCCTCAAGGCATTCATACTTCACATGGAGGGTCTGTGTGATCTCACCTTGATTCCATTTCATCATTCAAGTTATTTTTTCCTGATGTTATATTTGGGTCTGTTTATTATGAATTTCACACACAAATTTGTTTTAAGAGGCCTACTAAGTTCTAAGCTTTCTGCTTTTCTGTGTCATATACATGAACTCCTTTAATCCTTGCCAAAAATCTCATGAGGTAGGTTATAGTATTGATACTGATGAGGATGATGAGAATGAGAGAAACTGAGCAATTTACTAAAGTCATATGCCAACTTAAATTAAGTTGAAATATTTGAATCTAGCTGCTTAAACTTAGTCTACATACTCATGTTTCTGAATAATATGATTAGTGTGATGCCCATGAGTACATATATGTGATACATATATGCAAATGCAAGGAAAAAGGTCTAAGATGATTGACACTGAATTTCATGGTTGCCTTTAGGAAGGTCTAGGGAGGAGGCACATTTATGTGATGTCCATGAGTACGTATATGTAATACATGTATGCACATGCAAAGAAAAATTTCTAAGATGATGGACATTGAACTTCATGGTTGCCTTTAGGAAGGTCTAGGGAGAAGGCCAAGATTGAGAATGAGCCGCAAGGGATTTAGCTTTATCTCTAAGGTTTAAACATTTGTTTTTACAAGGTGAATATATCAATATTTATATGACAAAATGGTAAAAAGTATTCTCATTTTTCACATTGTTGTGAATGTAAGCATGATCATTGTTTTACTAGTGGGCGATCATCTATGTGTCTTAGTCCATTTGTATTGCTGTAAAGGAATACCAGAGGCAGGAAAATTTATAAAGAAAAGAAGTTTATTTATTTCACAGTATTGAAGGCTGTAAAGAAGCATGGTGAGGGCTTCAGGAAGCTTCCACCCATAGCAGAAAGGGATGGAGATCTAATATATGCAGAGATTGCATGGCAAGAGAGGAGGCATGAAAGAGGGGTGAGAAGTGTCAGACTCTTTTAAACAATCAGCTCTCTCAGGAACCAATGGCAAGAACTCACTCACTCTGTGAGGACCACACCAAGCCATTCATAAGGGATCTTCCTCTATGATCAGCAACTTTCATCAGGCCCCACCTCCAGTCCTAGGGCTCACATTTCAACATGAGGTTTGGATGATCAAATATCATATTATAGCAGCACCTGACAGCTAGCTTCTCCTGATCTTCCTTTGGCTTTTATATTCTCTATAATATTCCCACTTCTTCTCATTCAATCTGCAAATCCTACAAGCTGTAAGGAGCATAAAAATTAAATTCATTAGCAATAACAGAGAAATGTTCCTTCACATTTCTGGGCATGCATTTTTATTTATGATACTTAATATCTGATGGGCAAACTTTCAGTTAATGAAACAAGTGGCACAACCTTCTTCTCTCCCTAGAGCTGAAGCATTATGAGCACATTTTGTGAACCATCAGAGCACTGCTGATCCAGGGCTTATGATGGTGTTAACATGGAACAGAAGCTCTTGTCTGGTTTTTCTTGAGAGGCATTACACAGGAATATTTTACAAACTGAATAGCAGCTCAGGTGAGTGGTTACCAGGAGTCTCATTTGCATTTAATATACTTTCACACCCATGATATTTTTTGAGGCTCAAAATCCTACAAAGAAAGGCATGGCATTTTCAAAATCAATTTTTCAGATGAGAAAACTGAGATTAAGGAAGGTGAGTGACTTACAGCCACTCTGAAGCTGAGATTTAAAGCCAGTTGTCTACATTCAAATGTTCTAGTATTTTCACTACAGTGATGCCTCTTGAATTCTTTCAGAGTTGACCAGATGCTCTTTTACATTTACAGACACTATAAATTACATTTTATGCATTTTATAATTTTTAGTAAGACTGAAGAGTAACTGGGACACCTAATTTAAAAGGAGAAAAAGTTGGGATCCAGTGAGTCAACTGTGTGGCACGTAAGTGTTTGCTGACACTTTCAGTTAAAGGGATCTTTATTACCATTTGACTTCTGGTGTTTACATTAGATGTGAAAGTTAAAGACAAATACCACTTTGGGGAAACATTAAATTGCTACAAGTGAATTTCACTTTATTTAGCTAACTGGCACTGTTCTTGGAATCCTATAAAAGTACTATTTTTTGCCTTCTAGGAATGCATAAATGTTTTATATCTCTTCATGGAATATGACAGGTGGGACTTTGCAAATCATCTTAGGGTTGTCTCATGCGTTTAAAAAACTCTCATCATACAATATAGAAATTGGAAGAAAACCCCAGAGATTAACTTTTTTAGATTTCTTGCATTATGCCCTCCTTTACCTTCCTCAACTTGATATAAACTATTCTTGAATGTGAACCACACTCCCTCAAAATAATCTAGTAAATCTGCCTGCTGTAAACTCAGCTGACTAGCCAACTTAGCATCTGCAACCTAATTCTTCTTTGCCATCTAACCAATCATATTTACTAGTTCTGGGGATTAGAACATGGACATTTTCTGGAGGATGGTGGAATCATTATTCTGCCTATACTGCTGACTTTTCTAAAATCTTTTTTTTCATCCTGCTCATTCATTCTTATTTTCCTTACTCATATGGTATCATATTGAATACACATATTTCTGGTTTCTTTTCCCTGAGTTTCCCCCCAAAACTCCAATTTCACTGGAAACCTCAGGTGACCTGGTGGCATGGTCTCATGATGGGATGACTCTTTGGAGTTGTTGTAAGTTGAGAAAAGAGTGCGGGGCCTTTGTACACTCACAGCAACCAGTCATTTGATGTCAATGTCTTCACTCATAAGACATTGAGATTCTCTATAAAGTAGATTCAGTGTTATGTGTTGGGAGTTCACATTTAGTAACAGATGATTATTAAAAAAATGCAAAGAAACCAATAAAGATGTGTAGCAGGTGCTATTGCAGGGCTGGTCTGTCATAAGACTAACTCTGAGATAGAAATCCATGTGCATCAGAGAGGGCTCTTGGGATTAAGATTGGTGTGGGGAAGAGACAGAAGCAGCAGTGGTCACAGAGAGGTCAAGCTGTGATGTATTCTCATTGGAAACCTCAGGAGACCTGGTGGTATAGTCTTATGATGGGATGACTCTTCGGATTTGTTCTAAGTTGAGAAAAGAGTGCAGGGCCTTTGTACACTCATAGCAACCAGTTATTTGATGTCAGTGTCTTCAGGAAACATTCATGACCTTGTGTGAAACTGCTTTCTTCAGCATAGACAATCTCTGAATAGGGCCCACAGCTGAGTGTTATTTGCTGTTAACACTCCAAGCACCTGGGGTAATATGTTAGTCATTTCTGAAGGGGAATATATGTATGAATCACAACTTATATCTCATGTGCTACAAAAGCTTCTAGTAGATGCATCTCTTCAAGTCTGGCAGTGGAATGCCAAAGAAGTAACTTGGCACTCTCAAATGGGCCTTAGTGGTTTTAAGAGTTGAGCTGGCAGCATGGTTCTGTTTTGTTTTTTGTTTGTTTTTTTTTCTATTTAACATAACCTCATAGAACACCAGCATCAGACAAGGCCACTATGACCATGAGAAATAAGATCAAAAACAAGGCCTTTCTGTAGTTATATCTAAAGTCAAACAAAAATAAGAATATTGTCCAAACTATAAAAATGACCAAAAACCTCTTTAACTTGGATGATATAAGTAACTGCTTGTTTTTGTTGTTGTTTGTTTTGTGAAATTGAATACAGCTTTGATCTTGTTTATTCTGTTTTCTAGATAAGAATGATTAAAGTACCAAATCATAGTATTATCCCCACTTTCTGATAAGATTCAATCTGGAACAAAGCCCCAGTTCCTTGGTTCCTTCCTTCAAACATAGCACAAGCCCAAATCCAATGACAAATCCTAGCACCCTTTAACTGAGCCTCTTCAAGCTCCCTGGTTGCAACCAGTTGATAAAACCGATTTTTTTTAGATGTACGTTTTTTCTTTTGGCGAGGGCATTAACAGCATTTAGTCCTTTTGGGATAGAGACTATGCCTAACACATAGTGCTACAATACATATTTATTAATATAGGATCTTATTTGACTTGAATTTCAAGTGCTTTGAATACTCAGTAATGAATAATTTATTGGATATTAAGATGTTCAATATAGGCATGTTTGTAGAATATGTCATCTGACTGACAAATGAGAAAATAGGTCTATTCTAAAAGAGTGAAAGCACTTTAGAAAAGGGTTATAGTAGGAGACAGCAGGAAGTAGAGTAAGTTAGGAAAAATCAAAGTATTTCACCATGGCCAGAGTATAGGATGCCAGAAAAGCAGGAGAAGAGTCTTATGAGCCATAGTTGGTAATTTTTATCTAAGAAATTATCAGTTTTTATGAAAACAGAGGGGAGTCACTTAAGTATTTTAATTAGTGGCTAACATTAAAAAATAAAAACAAAAACTTCTCCGGGTAAGGTGTAATTGGCTAAGACAATGGCGTAATGATTAACTTTCATTTTTATGGTGTTCTTTAAATTAGAAGATTCTTTTAGAGACCAAGCAATGACCAGAATTGAGTATAGTACACCTTCTGGCATTATCTAGGGGATTTAGGTAACTTGCATTTTCCTTGGCTTGTCTTATTGGTGTATCAAACCTCAGGAGAGTGCAGCACCCTCTTTGACTGTGGCTGAATCGAATGATCACTGACTGTTTTCTCTGACAGTTCCCCCTGGACAGTTTTTCTTTGAAAGACTAATATGCGAAGAGGCATGCCAGGTGCTCGTGGCTGTTATAGCTAATTGCAGGAACATCTGAGAATTCACAAGGGAACATATCTTAGTTTATTTTCTGTTGCTTATAGCAGAAAACCTGAAACTGGGTAATTTATAAAGAAAAGGAATTCATTTCTTAAAGTTATGGAGACTGAGAAGTTCAAGGCTGAGGAGTCAAATCTCGTGAGGATCTTCTTGCTGGTAGGGACTCTGCAGAGTCCAGAGGAGGCACAGGTATCACAGGATGAAGAGGCAGAGTCTGCTAGCTCAGATCTCTCTTAGTCTTCTCGCAAAACCACCAGTCCCACTTGCATTAATCAATTAACTCATTAACCTATTAATTCATAAATTGATTAATTCATTCATAAGGGCAGAGCCTTCATAACCCAATCACCTCTTAAAGGCCCCATCTCTCAATATTGCCACATTAGAGATTAAGTTTCTACATAAGATATAGAGGTGAAAAACATTTAAACCATAGCACACCACTAGAATGTTTTTGAGTCCTATCATGGGGACATTTCTGAGCTATATGAATAGAGTGACACAGCTAAAGAGAACCTCCACTTTATCTGGTTGTCGTTGCCATCTTGAAAATGGGGTGCCATCATTCTCAGGAACTTCTGAAGTTGCCTGTACAGTTTTAAGTGCTACTGCCCATGGTGACCCCATGGGAATCACAGTTTTACCTACTCCATGTGCCCCTACTTCCTCCTGATCATTCCCATTTTCAAGATGTGGACTCATGAGGGAAGACCTAGATGAAATTGAAGAGTGGGTCACATAAAGTCAGAAAGTTCTTTTTCTGTTGTCTTGTCCACCTTCTCTCACCTCCATTTATGTACCATAATGTCAGTGTTTATACAACTTTTGTTGACCAATGCCAGTTCTAAAATATGATCTGTTAGATTCATTGATGTAGTAGAAATTACTGAGCAAACTAAATTTCCAATGGAGGCTAATTGTTCCCAAGAAAGTCAGGAATAATGTCTGCAGAGTTTAGGTATTCCAAGTGGAATACGGAAATGTGTAGAAATATTTCAAAGTCTCAGTCTTTCCCCTTTTCTCTAAATAATAAACTTTGAGGGACAAGACACCCTGTTCAAATGCATAATAAACTTTTTGACCAGATTTACTCCAGGGGAAAAAAATGAGGCATATTTAAACTGTTCTTATTTGAAGAGAATGACAGAGACATTCTGACTCTCACAAACTAGAACTCATAAGAACTCAAGACTGAAAAGTCTAGGATCTATTCTGCACAAATTGACTCTGCTCTTTTAACCTGCTTCCTGGGGTCATTTTAATTATATCTGAAAAATGAGTTATGAGAAGCAAATGAATTAAATTTCCTTTTATAAGTAATTACAATGCAAATTTAAAACTGCTATACCCAGTTTCCTATAAATGACTTGGGCGGAGATTTTCTTTCTCTCTCTCTTTTTATTTTTACTTTTCCCCCTACTCATTTAGAAAAAGATGTAATGATTAAGTAGAAATGGAAAAGCAATAATAGAAAGTTAAGTGTAAAAGGCAACTTAATTTCCTTGTTACTCTGAACATTAATAGACGTGTGTGGGTTCTCACCCAGTCTTTCACCAAAGTGGCTTGATAATGGAAAACACTTCATATCTTAGCTAAACTTTCTTTTCTTTCTTAAAGATGAACTGATTTTAAAAGTTTTTCCAGTTCATTTTATGCACCAAAATTTAGGTGCATGTTGCTCTTTTGAGGTCCTGCAAAGTGAAACAACTTAAATGTTCTGTTAGTATAAACCAAAAAGGAAAACAACACTTATTTCTGATCATGATTCTGACTTTTTATACAGTTAATTCATTTTTTTTCTTTTAGAGACAAGGTATTGATCTTCTACCCAGGCTGAAGTACAGTGGCACAATCTTAGCTACCAAGTAGCTAGAACTACAGGTGTGTGTTGCTATGCCTGGTTAATTTATTTTTGTTTTTATTTTTGTAAAAACTGGGTCTTTCTTTGTTGCACAGGCTGTTTTTGAAATCCTGAAATCCTGGCTTCAAACAACCCTCTCACCTTCATCTCCCAAAGGGCTGGGAATACAGGGGTGAGCCACTGCACTCAGTCTGATTTTTAAAAAGAAACTTTCTATGTCCAAGTCCATTTGATCACTGGGCACACAGCATATTATTTGATCATTCAACAAACTTTCTTTGACATTTATATCATCGTTGACAGAATCAAAATGTATACAACCCAGTTGAAAAATAAAACACACACCCACACATGGCCCTAAAGTGGTTTACTGAGGAGGGGGCTGTGGTCTTGTGAAATATATACTTGGTCTTCACTCCAGTTTTCTAGCATACAGTTCCTTGGAACCTCTGAAGTGCTTAGAGTATCAGTATGCTAAGGAGATGATTGGTAGGTAGGGAACCCGAAATAGCTTCAGAGGGGACTCTGGTCTCTGGGAAGATCAAGGCATAATTATAAGTTGGAACTTTCTGCCTCCACCCTAAACCTCTGGGGTCAGGAGAGGACCTGAAGGTTAAATTGATCACCAGTGATTAAGGAGGCAGTAAATCATGCCTATGAAATGGGGCCTCCATAAAAACACCAAAGGACATGATTCAAAGAACTTCTTGATAGCTGAACCTGTGGAACTTCCTGGAGAGTGGTATCCCTGGGAGGGGCATACAAGCTCCAAGCTACTTTATCTCATACCTCATCCTGTGTCCTTTTGTAATATCCTTTATAATAAACCAGTAAGTGTTGGTACAATATTTCCCTGAGTTCTGTAAGTCACTCTAGCAAATTAATCAAACCCAAGGAGAAGGTCAAGGGAACCCTGATATGGGTCAATCAGAAGCACAGGTGATAACATCTGCTCATGACCAATGTGTGGGGGTTGAGGGGAGTCTTGTGTAACCGAGCCCTTAACCTGTGGGATCTGAGGCTATCTTCAGGTAGAGAGTGTCAGAATTAAATTGAGTTATAGGACACCCAGATGGTGTCTACTGGATAATTGCTTGGCATATGGGGAAATACCACCCTACATCTGGTGTCAGAAGTGCTGTGTGTTGAGTGACTGGGTAGGAGTAAGAGTAGGAAAAACACTCCTCTCCCATCTTTTCATGAGAGATGATCTTGGAATATTCACTTTATGGACATCTTTGCTACTCAAAATGTACTATGAGAACCAGCAGTATCAAAATCACCTGGAAGCTCGTGAGTGCAGAACCTCAGTTTCTCCCCAGTCTTGCTGTATCAGAGTCTGCATTTTACCAAAACTCCATGAATATTTATATGCAAGACTAATGTTTGAGAAGCACAGGCATAGAACATTCTAGGCTCCAATTATTCCTCTATTTTCCTTTTTTGTTCTACTCCACAAAATAATATATTATTCAAGGTAGGTATCTTCACAGAAAACAACCCCAAATTTCCAGAGCTTAACATAAGCTTATTTGTCACATCTTAGTTCACTGTGGTATGGGCTGGACTGGTCTGGGCTAGAGGAAAGCACAGTCTTTCACATGTAGTCATTTGGCATTAAAAGGCATTCCAACTAGTGGTGTTTTATCCCCAGGGGCCACATAATTATTTTAACTGGACCATTTATTCTGAGTTTCCAGTGAAGAATGAACCAGAACATGGGGTAATATGTAGCATCTTTTATAGGCCAGGGATGGAGGGAAACAAATCACTTCTACCTGAATCTCATTGATCTCCATTTAGTCACATGGCATCAACTAACTGCAAGATAAGCTGAGAAATGTCATGTTTTGCAAAGGAAGAAGATGAAATGATTAGAGTAAAGGTTAAGTCAATCTCTGCCTCACTTATATATCCTCCAAAACCCACCTAAATTCCCACCCTCTTCTGGCTGGGAGATGTCTTCCAAATTCCAATAATGTGTATTTATCAGTCTTTTCACCTACATATTCCAATGATTATCCTAGTATATTTATTTGTTCAGGGGTGTACATCTTATTTTCCATTGAAATTTTTAACAATTTGTAAGGCATGCCATACAATTTTTTTGTAAACTATGCAGAGACATTATTACTTGTATGGATATAATGAGGATATTATTAGCATTTATTGATTGAGTTAATGAATACACGTGGCAGTGTAGTGGTCCTTCTTAAAGGAGTATTTAGTAGAATATCTTGTGGATGCTTTCACTATCTGAATTCTACGGTTAGCCCAGCTATGAGTTTGCCCAAGTTATGATAGAAGAAACCAAAGTCACCAAAAAAAAAGTGACTTGCCTGAAGTAACATTGAACAGGTAGGTAAGAAAGCAGTTTGACTCAACTCAGTCTTATGGCTCCAAATCCAGTACTGTGAAAACTGCCCCACACCATTTCTTCTATAGATGTATTCTCTTTGAATGTTTCAAAACATAATTGACTATTGACAAAATTTTGAAATGGGATAAATATAGTTTCTAGATGGTTCTGTTTTGTTTTTTATTCCCTGTTTTGTCATTATTATCAGGGGAATGTTATTGTCAGATTATTCCATTTTTCAAAGAGCTTGGAATTTTTGCACAAAATAAGCTTGCTGGCTGAATCTGATCTATGAAAGCCAGCTTGTAAACTCAAATATAAGGTTATTTAGTGTTACTGCAGTTTTGGTGTCAAAAGAATTTTCTTTGTTTTTTTTTTTTTTGGTCAGCAATTGTTTTCTCTAGTTTCTTTTTTTCCCCCTCCTTTGTATCTGTCTCCTTTACTGCTTATAAAATATTTTATTTTCCTTAGGAATTTAAAATATGAATCTATATATTCATATTTTATTTTCGTTTTTCCTGAATCCCGGGTGACCCTTTGAGTCTGAATTTTTTTCTTCTATTAAGCAAATAATCTTATATAATTTGCTTATTGTTTTTTATTTCTGTGTTATTGCTATATTCTTTTCTGAAATTCTAGGTTTACATGTTTTAAATCTCATGGATTAATCCTTTGTCATACTTTTAAGCATTTTCTCATTATTACTTTTTTATATGTCTTTATGTTCTTGGAAGATTTCTTGAGTTGATATTTTAAATCATATATTTTGTCTTCTGCATTATATAACTTACTTTTGTTGCTTCCAAAACATTTCAAATTTTGCTATTCATGTCTTTCAAGAACATTTTGTCCCTACTTCAAGCAAGTAATCTTCTCTTGAAATTCATTTATAAAATGAGTTAGAAATGTCTCTCTGATTATATTTCTTTTTTTCTTGGAGGGAGTTTTTCTCAAAAGGAAATATTTGCCTTATTTGAAGACTCAGAATGGTCACCTTCTGTGGTCTGTTGATCTTTCACTATGTCTTGTGATTATCTCTGCTCTTCTCTTTTGCCAGTGCTATCTAAGAAAAGGGCAAATTTAACGTTTAATAATTTTCTTGTTAATTTAGGCAGACATGGAAATAGAGCTACTGGAAAATGGTTTCATGTTGGGAACATTCTCTGATTAACTCAGTAGTTTTTACTCTGTGATGCTTCTTTACTGTACTACTTTTCACCTCCCAATTAGGTGTGTGTTTTCCTGCGACATTGTTGAAGCTACTGAAAATGTGAAGCAAATGTTGATTACTGGTGTTCCATCCTCCAGAATCAGAAAAACCCAGGGCCATTCTTAGGTGGTTCCAGTGAAGTGTCTGACTGTCAATCGATTGCATCTAATCAGCAAGATGGGAAAGTCTTATAGAAGCCAATGTATGCATTGTGCTTAGTAGTTTTCTGCTCTTGCACGTGTGTGTGTGTGTGTGTGTGTGTGCGCGCGCAGAAAGATGGAAGCTTTAATGGGTCACAGAACAGAATGTAACTATTATCTTCATCTGGACTTTAATAAAGCTAATGACTTTTTCTAAAGATAACGTCTATGCCAACAGAAAAATGAGTGGAAAGTGCAGAGTTCCTATATGCTTCCTCACTCCCTTTACTCTTGTCTCTATTATTAACATTTTGAATTAATGTAGTCTATTTGTTGCTATTGATGAGTCAATATGAATACATCATTACTAACTAAAGTTCATCATTTACATTAGGGATTAATCATTGTGTTGTATATCCTCTGGATTTTATAAGTTGCATAATATCATGTACCCCCATTTAGTGTCACACAGGACATTGTTCCTGAACAGTTGCTGGCTGTGTAGTTCACCACACAGTCACTAACTGACTTGGGAATTAAATCAGCTGCATTTTTTAGGAGTCAGAGTTTTAGTGGCACTGAATTGTGTGCACTCCAGAGACCATGCCATTTATCTTATTGGGAGAGAACTTAGGCAGTATGGAAGTGGTAACTTGTGTTGGTTACACACTGATGCAACACAATTGCACAGAAGGAAATAGAAGGAAAATTTTACTTTTATCAACACTGGAATGAAATTTCCAAGATCATTTATGGAAATGAGTTTTTTTTTCCATTCAAAAGTCCATAGTGAAAAATAAATAAAACACTCAGTGCTTTCCCTTTCTATCTGGTCCTGCCATTTTGAATATAGAGACACCTTTATTAGGCCAGAGACTCAACTGAGTACCTGAAATAGGAAGAAAGCTACCTAAGGGATGAGCATGTGAATCCTTCTTGCATGTTGGTTATGGCGGGATGAAATTAGCTGGGATGCTGCTCTTTTGCCACCATACATGTTCTTCCTTGATGTTATTACCAGATTGCTGCAGCAATGCCCCTGTGGCTCAAAATATTTTATTTTTTCCTCGGATGATTCTTTGGAAAACTTCTCCATTTAATTCTTGCATTTTAAAAATTGTGTAGAGATGGGTTTTTGCTTTGTTTCCCAGGTTAGTCTCAAAACTCTTGACCTCAATGGATCCTCCCACCTTAGCTTCCAAAAGTACTGGGACTAAGGCACAAACCACTGTTCCTGGCCTCCATTTACTTCTTAATCTTGTTTCTTCATCTACAGTGATTGGCCATGCATTATTTTTTATTACTTTGTAAAACATTTACACAAACTATACCTATTTATTATCTGACAGTTCTGGAAATCAGAAATCTGGATGGGCTGCCTGAGTTCTTTGCTCATGGACATACAAAGTCTTGCCTGGGCTTAACTTCTATCTGGTCGCTCCAGATAGAATCCATGTCCAAGTTCATGCAGGTTATTGGTAGACTCCAGTAACTCCTGGCTATGTATCTGAGATCTTCTTTTCCATGCTGGCTGTCATCTGAGGCTGTCCTCAAATCCTCAAGACCACCATCATTCCTTCTTACTTGTCTTCTCCATCTGCAAAGGAGTAACGAGATGTCCAGTCCTTCTCAGACTTCAAGTGTCTCTAACTTCTTTCCATTCCCAGCCTGAGAATGGTCTTTGCATTTAAGGACTTATGTGATTATATCAGCCCTATCTGAATAATTAGTAGAAGCTTATTAATGTCAGCTGTGTCATATGAGGTGACAGCACAGAAGTGATATCTTATTATATCACACATTCTGAAGGTTAGGGCATGGGACCTTGAGGTGGTGGTGTAGGGGCATGTTTAGAATAATGCCTTCCTCTAATCCTCCTGTCTCCCACACTTTGTGTAATTGTTGCTGTATATTTTACTTTTACCTGTGGTATAAACATGCAGAATATTGTTACTAGTTTCAACAAAATCTGTTTTATTTTATAAAACAAAGCCCTGGTGTTGGGTTTTCCCCACAGTGCCAGTCTCTCTCTGGTTATCACCTTGTCTATTTTGTCTATTTTTCCTGTGATATAAAGTTTGATGTGTTCGAGAGGAGTTGATAATTTGCAATTTGTCTGGTATTGTATGTTTGAATGCTCCTTCTAACTTTCTATATTTCCAAACTGAAACTGGCATATTGTTTTGTTTGTTTCATTAACTCATTCTTAGGCAAATATTTAACAATATCTAAAAGCACATTCTGTACAACACAATCCACATTACAATCAATTATGCTTTCATATGTGAATATAAACATCTAATTATTTGTCTTCATGTAATCAAAAATGTTAACCCCCATCTTATTTTAAAGTGGTTGTGTTAATTTGGTTTACAGGTTTTACAAAAGATGAAATAGTAAACCACAGAAATTGATGGTGTCCATGGGTTCTCTCTGGATCTTGTATTGTTCATGTGGCACAATGTGTTTGTATCTGCAACTCCTCCAGATAAAGTCTTTGAGGGCAGGCCACAATGTCTCATTCACTTTTGCTTGCCCGATGCTGGGCACAATAGCTGGTAGGAGTGAGAACTCAATAAATGTTTGCTTAATGTTGGTGAGTGTTTTCTGGAGCATTCAGTGAGCTGATGCATTTTCCTGTGAGTTCCTTGATTTCCTGGAGAGCTGCATCTCAAGAGGTGACCAAAGTCTTCTTCCAGCTATTTGGCTTGTATTGTGTGAGAAAAAGCACATGACTCAGATGTGCTCTGAGGAAGCCCAGGGCATGTGCCAAAGTGATGTGTGTGTTCTCCAAGGAGCCTTACTTCTTTAGCTGGGGAACCAGAAGCCACTCAGTGATCTTCAGATTTGACTACTGTTTTTTGGATTTGGAATATTTTTGTTGCTTAATGATTAATAGCATTTTAATTTGAATTCTATAAGGCAAGAGACTGACATTAAGTGAACAAGTAGAAGCAGACGTGGGGGAGAAGAGTGACTACCTTCATTATGGGTGTGCAGTTCAGCAGAAATGATGCTCTGAGTGAATCTTAAATAGCCTAGCAAAGTGAAATCCCCTCAGCTCATCTGTGAAGTCAGTGAATATGGTAATCTATGTGTGACAGAAGCCTTCCCAGCTGCTCGTCAGCAGTGCAGTCTGACTCAGAGATTTGTTTTGGTTATAGGCTCAGTGGACTCTCCATAAGGCATGAAAGAGAAAAGTTAGATCCCGATTTGCAACACCTAACTCTTTGGATGCTGAGTTCTATTGCATTTTGTCCTGATATATATGTATAAGGAGTAGTGAGTGGGATTTCATTATGAGAACACAATTGATTATAACACACTCTGACCCCTCGTTCATCCCACGTACAATATTGTATACTCACAATACACGGAAGATTCTAACTTGAACATCTCTGCAAAAGTTTTAAGGTCACTGGCTTGACAGGCTAGATCACATGTGAATTGCTGACCCTGATGTGTAACCGAACCAAGGGAGGTGAAGTGGTGTTGTGAAAGAACAGAAAGATCATGGGCTTTGGAAGTAGAACCAGAGTTAGGCTGAAATCCTGGCTCTGACACTTCCTAGCATTCTGACCTTGGCCAAGTGGTGTAGCTTTCTGACCTTCTGTAGAATTACTTTGAGGATGAAATGATGTATGTGTGATGTATGAGTGGGCACCCCTCAAAAAACCCAGAATTAATTTATTAAAAGTTAATTATTTATTCTTACATGTTTAAACTCCAGTCACCTTCAAAGTACTCTTCATTTGATGCAATATACCTATTCAGATGCTTTTTCACTGCTCAAAACAGTTTTTGAACTCATCGATTTTGATGCCTTTTAGTGTTTCTGCCATTTTTTGTTTCACTTCTTCTATATCAGCAAAGCATTTCCCTTTGAGGATTTTGTTTTTTAATCTGGGAAAGCAAACAAGCAAACAAAAAAGTCACTTGGGGAGAGATCAGGTGAATATAAATAGTGGGGCATCAGGTTATACTATTTTTGGTCAAAAAACTGCTGAACACTCAGTGTTGTGTGGGTAAGTGACTCATAAATCACTGATCATGAAATGGGCAAACAGGTTGAAAGAAGCTCCAAGAAAAATTAACTGAAGTTGAATGAAACCTCTTACAATGCTAGTTGGCACACTGATGCCGATGGGTTCTTAGAATACTTACCTAGCAAGGGAAGCCTTACTACTGGGGGCCCACCCTCCAAAAAAATTAATCCAACTTTTTTTATCCCCCCTCATATGATGAGAATAAAATAATGTATATAAATGGTTTGGCTCAAAAGAGGGGGAGGTTCAATAGATAGTAGCTACTATTACTACGATTACTATTATTTATTTATATCACTGATTTTATGAACTTGTTTTTATCTGTTTTCTGTGGCCCTTCCCTCTTAGACATGGCCGTATATCTGCCTCCTTCTCACACTGGAATCCTTGACTTGACAATATGCTTGCCACTTCAGCTTTGGCTTGTCTGGGGTCTTGCTCTTGTCCTTTCCTACAACCTGGATTCTGTGTTAGGTCTTCATTCTTCACCCAGGTTAGAGTCCTCTCTGTTGGCTGGATGCAGTGGTTCATGCCTGTAATTCCAGCATTTGTGAGGCTGAAGGCAGAGAGATTGCTTGAGACCAGGAGTTTGAGACCAGCCTAGGCAACATAGTGAAACCTTGTCACTAAACATACACACATACACACACACATACACACACACATAAATAAGATTTAAAAAAAAAATCCCTGGCAGTAGAAGGATTATACAGCCCCACTTTGTTGAAAGATGAGTGGTCACGTGATTTACTTTGACCAGTGCAACACAAGCAAAAGTGGTGCATCACTGCTAGGGAGAGCCTCTAACATGTGAAGTACCCTCTACTTCCTCTGCAATCCCAGAGCCACTGCAGGATGGATCTTCCAAAAGCTTGGGTCCCCAAGTGACTGAGACAAACAGAGCTCCATTGTTGACTACGATGTACATAGTATAAGTAAAAAGTAACTTTATGATTATAAGCCAAAAGATGGTTGATTTGTTTGTTACTGCTGCATAGCCTGGTCCATTCTAATTGCTATATGCCTTCTCCCTTAACTCCAGCTTTCAGTGAGAGTTCTCTTCACCTGTTGACAGCTCCATCAACCCGTGTGGATCTTGGATTCCTGTTAAGTTGCTTTGCCCATCCAGTGGGCTGTCGAATAGGTAGATCAAGGTCCCAAGATGATGCTTCACTCGGGTCCCTACTTGTTTCATCTGTTCTCTTCTGTCATTTACTGCTCAAGCCTATAAGCCAACTTATAAAACATAGACATAAACAAAGCCTAGGCTGGGAGGGGCAGCTCTAAGACACTTCAGTTCTTTCCTGCCTCATTTGTTTTCCTTGCTGCTCAAACTCTTCATGAACATGTAGTTCCCCAGGGAGAGGATATGGCTGGAGCATAATTTGGTCAGTATCTATCCCTGTCTGCCTCTGGAGTTGTCTTGTCTGTCTTACTTACAATATCAAGGTCACTACATGAAGCCTCATCCCTGCTCCAAGGTGGCAGAAATTACCTGAGCTGCAGAATCTAAGCGGCTACCAGTTTTTATTTATTTATTTAGATTTGGCATTGTCTGCCTGCCTCTCCTAACACCTCTGTGGGCTTCTGTCCTGTTCCTCAACTCCCTTCTGGCTTTGACCCAGTACCCAGGCTCCTTCCAGGATAGACCCTGCTTCACTTTTGTAGTGTCAGAGATCATAATCAGTCCCCGGAGCTGAATTTATTGACCTGAGCTATGCTACTTCCTAATGTTGCTTAATTAGTTTAAAAGAACAGAAGTCATTTTGATTTTTTTTTTGAAGGCAGTGTATTATGTGCCTGAGTCAATTTGGTTTGTTATGAAAAAGTACCATAGACTGGGTGGCTTATACACAATAGAAATCTATTTCTCACAGTTCTGGAAACTCTAAGTCTGGGATGAGCACACCAGCATGTGTAGGTTCTGTTGAGGATTCCCTTTAGGTTGCAGTTGATCAGCTTCTTGTTGTGCCCTCATATGATGGAAAGAGAAAGATCTTATATCTCCTCCTCTTTTAATAAGGGCACTAATCCTTTCATGAGAAACCCACCCTTGGGATATAATCCAACCCTAATAACCATCCAAAGGCCTAACCTCCAAATATGATCACACAGGTGATTGGGATTTTAATATATTAATTTTGGAGGCACACACACATTTAGTTCATAACAATGTAAGACTAGATGGATCTGGAATTAGAAAATAAAGGTTTTTGGAAACCGAAGCAAGTAAGGCAATTCTTAGGATCCATTACTGTTTTAGTGTCAGCCTTTCATGATCCTCCTTCATAGAATCTTAATGATCTAGATTCTTCACCTACCTATTATTCCATAGCAGACTATCCCCAAACACACTGACTTTTAACAACAAGAATATCTTATTTCTCAGGCTTTTTGGCCAGGCACTTCTTCTGTCTCATGCAATATTAGATGATGCCCTGGGATGACTGGAAGGTCTGAAATGTCCTCCATCTCACATATGACTGCTAGCTGCCACCCTGATTCTCAGATGGGCCCATTGACCAGGCACTTTGGTTCTTGTCTATGTGCTACTGCTTTTCATCCTTATTCGTTTTCCATTGGTTGTTCCATGGAGACACTATTACTAGTTGGCACTTGAGTTAGGGAGGCTTCTAGGACTCCACCCGCATTCATCACAGTGTGATTCTCTGTGAAGGGACAGGAACCATGATTCCTGCTTTCAGCACTGCCTGTTCTGTCATTGATTTGCCTTTGCTGTGAGCAGACAGGTGTCGGTTCACGTTTTACAGCTGCTGGGTCAATTATAGTGATTTTAAAGGACCCAAATGTATCTGACAAGTCTCATTGGAAAGAAAATTCCTTCAGTTTAATAATAAATTGATCTGATTACCTAATCCTAGTATCATTCAGAAGAAAAATGCAAGGCTGAAGTGGAGTGGCAATCTTTATTCATATCAATCTTCAAGAAAATGGAGAGTGTAAGGAAAGCTGGAGGCAAGAAATGAAAAGTCTGCACTCTGAAGGTTAAAAACAAAAACAAAAACCTGAATTACAAAGATATTTCTACTCTGAGATGGGTAGGGCAGGTATTTAGGAAATATTAAGCATAGTACAAGCTTATTGATTTCTCTTTGTGTAACAAGCAAATGTCTTAAGACCTTAATATTTGGGACACAAAGCAGTGGCTTTGCTTTCCTAATAGTAATTATTTTTAGATAAAGAGTTATATTCAAATTTCGTGAATGTACTAAAGGTCAACAGAAGAATAGTAAATTCTTGCTGTGTCTTGAAGTGTAATTGATATGCATGCTAGTCATACAACCCAACATAGATAGTGAAAGACTAATACATTTACTTAATAACAGACAACAGCTGGCATAACAGTTGTTTTTGATGTTTTACCTCCATGGTAAAAACTTCCCTACCCAGGAAGTGACCCTTTCCTTTCCATTTCCTTCCTCCCTCCCTC
>NW_007253552.1:67566-73455 GCF_000164805.1 Carlito syrichta | reverse complement strand
CCCCCTCTCCCTCCCTCTCTCTCTCCCTCCTTCCCTCTCCCCCTCCCTTCCCCTTCCTCCCTCCCTCCCTTTCTTCCTTCCTTCCTCTTTCTCTCTCCTTCTCTCTCTCTTTCTTTCTTCTCTCATAATGTTCCTGGTAGACTTCTGTTCAAAGAGTTCTCAGATCCATTCAATCTAACTTTTTTTAGTCTTTATCAGATATTGTGTTATATGCTAAAGTGCATTTACAATGTATAAATTCATACTCTTTATTCCCATTGCTTTATTTCAAGTCCTTACCACTCTTTCTTTGACTGTTGCACTCAGAACTATAATTCTGATTCCCAAGAAATTTACAGTTTGGTAGGAGACATTGTTGGTTAAAGACCATGCAAGCATTGCTTCCCTTTTTCTCGGCTGGAAGATGCCAATTTTGTTCTAATGGTTCCTCCTTCATCTCACAAGACTTAGGTGAGATTCCAGTCTAAACTCAAAATGGTAAATCAGTGATTGGTTTGTGGGTCATGTGGTTCACTGCTGGTCGAGGTGACAGGGGGAGTTGACTGCAGGCTGTAAAAGCTTCTGGGAAATATTTCTTCATTGATCATAAGAGATACACAGAAATGCATGGTATTTTCATGTTTAGATTTGATCTCTAGAGAGGCTATGTATATTCACATGCACACCAAAGGAGATTTTTGCCCTCAGAAAAACCAAGGGAGTAACAAAAAACGTGGAAATAATCTGGGTTCTTGGTGCTATCTTAAGTTATTCAAATGACCAAAACTGGAAGTATCTTACTATGGGATATCTGTTATGGTACATTAGCAATATCCTGATGCTTAAGGCAACCTCTGGCTGAATGCTTACTTACTAATGCAGAGGCATACAAGTAAAGAGTAAATTTTCTGCAACAGTAAGGCAGAATATGAGAAACACAGCAAGAGAGGTGTACAGTGCTATGAGAATTCGGGAGAGGGGGGAATGCAATCCACTGGGAAGAAGAGAGGTCATCAGAAATTCAGACAGACAAGTAAGTCACACACAAGCAGTAGTTTAGACTATAGGCAGCTTTTGGTATGTGCATGGATTATAGAACGTCTAAAATTTTAAGCCAGATACAAACATCATGCTCTTTCCTATAAAATTTATATCTATTTTTTTCATATTTTGCTCCTGTACCCACCTGGCAACACTTGCTGTGGTTGAAGATGGGCATTCCTTTACATGAGGCCTGGACTTCTCTCCAGACTTGCTGCCCTCATGCAAGCACCCCACTCCCTGTCTAACCCTGGTGACTTTTGACTGCTATCTCTGTGAAAGGAGACATTTTTGCTACAGAAAGAGCTATTGTGTTTGCTATTGGTATCACTTGAGAGTAAAGTGTAGCAGAGGAACATAGATATAAAAAGGGAGGAAGGAGGTATGAGGTTGAATTTTTTTTTTTAAAGGTGTATCAATCATATAAGAAAGTCTATGAAGGAGAGAAGGCATGAGCTTATTTAAGGGAATTTGAAGGTTAGAAAAAAGATTTACTTCTTAGGAATGAAGATCCTTGAGTTTGTTTCCAAGCAGAAGGGTAGCATTAATTGTGTGTTAAGTGCAACAAGATGTTTTAATAATTTGAATGATGCCTGTGGAATCTGCTGTAGCACTTGATCTATAGGAATCTTGCCTACTTCTTTATTTTCCTAAGCACATTGGAATATGAAGGACACATTATGGGTGACAGAACCCTGACATTATATTTAATTTACCCTAGGATTTACCTGCTAAAGTAGAGGACTGATTCAGGTAAACACAGACAATGATCTCATCCTGAAAGGAACTGCTATGGCAAAATAATCTGACAAGAAGATCCCCTTTTTATCTGAAAAATGAAATATATTCAACTTCAAGCTCTCATGTTTGGCTAGTTCATCTGGTGAGAGAATGGAAAAAGGGAAAGATTAATCAATTTCATAACCTACAGTCCATCACTCAGACCAAATCAAGAAAAAAAAGGTGTGGAGAACACATTTGGAAAGAAAAGTTATTTTCATAACATCTGGAGTAGGAGACAAATCCAACAACATATGCAGATAAGATTTTGCTCTTGAAAAGTCTTCATTTGTCCCCATTTGTTATAAAACTCTTACCACTGGCCAGCAGTGTCATAGTAGAATTAATAATGTGACTTTTCTAAGAAAAGTAACAGTGATGTAATTAGCACATCAGCATAAGGTTATTGATTTTAAAATGGAAAGGTTAGTGATGTGCTATTTTTTTTTTTTATCAAAGAAATGATCTCAATTGAATTGGCCTCCTTCCATTCTTTCTGCTTTTTCTTCAGGCAACAGGACTGAGTGAAGAGTTAAAATTGCTGCAAACAAGGATGCCTGTAAAAACATGAAATGGGTCTTGAATTGCTTAACAAATAAAATGCAGTCAAAAAATGGAAATGGGAGGTGAATTTATGTGTGGAAAACAGAGCAGCCTAGTTTAGCATCCCATCCAAATGCACTGAAGATATTGCTGAACATTTCATTTGGGATACCAATCCAGTTACAAGTATGAAAAAAATAAAAATAATTTGTTTTCAAAATTGATACACAAGTTGAAAAACCAAAGGCCAGATCCAATGCACAACTAAGTTCCACTGAATACCTGTAAGACTTCTCATGTTAGAATGCTCAGGTATTTTTAAGTAATTAGCTATTTTTCATAAATAAAGATGGTAAAATAATACATTATTTTTCTAACCAGACTGGATTAGCAAATGTGTAGACTAATCTAGGCTTTGACGGACTATGGTAGGTTTTCAGGACAGTGGTGATGACTGAGAGCCTGGAACATGGCATCAGATGTCTAGACATGTCTTTCAGTTCCATCTTTTATTACATGTGTGAACATGAATATGTTACTTAACTTTCTGGTGACTCAAGTTTTCTCACTGGTAAAATATGGATATTAATAGTACCTCACAGATTTTTAGAGGAACAAAAGGAAAGTTAGAAAACTTAGCACTAAGCCAGGCATAGTGGCTCATGCCTGTAATCCAAGCATTTTGGGAGATTGAGGCGAGAGGATTGTCTGAGCCCATGCGTTTGAGACCAGCCTGAGCTACATGGTGAGACCTTATCTCCACAATAAATCAAAAAATTAGCTGGGTACGATAGTGCATGCCTGTGGTTCCAGCTACTTGGAAAGCTGAGGTGGAAAGATCGTCTGAGTCCAGCAAGTCAAGACTGCAGTAGCCATGAGCGTGCCACTGCATTCCAGCCTGGGCAACAGAGTGAGACTCCTACTCAAAAAAAAAAAAAAAAAAGAAAAAAAAAAGAAAGGAAGAAAGAGAGAAAGCTTAGCACTGTGCATTATCCATTCATTTCTTTAGTAATCAATGACTGAAAGTGCTTATTAAGTATTAGACATTATTGTAAAGATATTTCATATTTGTATTGTTTGACTGACATATATTTTGAGACTATAAAAAATATACAAAATTGAAGGGGAATAAACAATCTATAAAATGTCTATTCCTGAGCCGGGCTCGGTGGCTCATCCTGTAATCCCGCACCTTTGGGAGGCTGAAGTGAGTGGATTGCCTGAGCCTGAGGGTTCAAGACTCGCCTGGGCAGGCGAGACCCCATCTCTACAATAAATAAAAAAATTAGCCGGGCGTGGTAGCGCACGCATGTAATTCCGGCTACTCGGAAGGCTGAGGTGGAAGGATCGCCGGAGCCCAGCAGGTCGAGGCTGCGGTGGCCGGGAGCGGCCACTGCACTCCAGACTGGGCGATAGAGTGAGACTCTAACTCAAAAAAAAAACCAAAAAAAAACCCCAAAAAACTATTCCTGTGAAGATAATTTTACATAGAAGGGAATCAATAATTCTTAGATAAATATATGAATGCATTAATTAGTATTAGTGAACTTTAGTTATTTGGCTTTTTGCAGTGATGTGAAAAAGATAAGTTGGTCCACAGGTTAGCTGAATAGAAGAATATCATTTTAATATAAACATAAAACATTTCAATTCTAACCTATAATTAAGTGCCATCAAGTATTTTATGTATCACAATACAATCTACACACATTTGGAAACAGTGGTATATTTATGCAAGAGACATGTTTTATTAAGTGAGGGATATTTTTTAAGAATGCGTACTCAAGTGTCAGATGGTTGGTTGGGTGACACAAACCTCTGATAATTTCCTCACCAATAAAATAAGTAGGCTAATAAGACCTCCCCCCCACACATCTAGGTCTCTGGTAAAGACTAAATAAAATAATTCAGGTTCACCATTAGCACACTTAACAGCACAGAGCAGAAACACTGTACATATTATTATTGTCATTTGTCAACATTATTACAGATAGCACATAGTGTCCATATGTATTATGGAGCTGGACATGTGAGTTCTGCCACCTTTCATAGTCTCCTCGGTCCACAGGTTGGGCTGATAACACTTTGAGTTTGAATCCCTGGTCTCTTTTTCATTTGCCAGCAACATGACCTCACTTGTCAGAAAGCTTTATTAGTAAGCTTTTGCTAAGTACAGATCAACCCAACATTTAGTGGACTAATGCAGCCAACAACTATGATTTCTCATGTTTTTATGGGTTACTTATTGGTTCTTCTGGTTTGGGCAAGTTAGGTGGGACTCAGTGGTCTAGGCTGGACTAACTCATGCAGTTGTGTCCTCAGGTAGGTCAATTGGACATCTGGGATGGCCAACACTTCTCTCCACATGGTTTTCCAGTCCCTAGAAGACAGCCCAGTTGTGTTCATATAGTTGCATAAAGGGTCCCTTAGCCAGAAAGCAATAGGTCCAATGTGCAGAGCTTTTAAAGCTTCTGATTACTACACATTTGCTAAAGTCCCAACAGCCAAGGTGAATCACAAAAAGACTCAATTTTTTTGAATAGAGAAGCTGCCAAGTCATATCATAAAGGGGTATGAAAATAAAAATGAGGAAAGTTTGTGACCACTTTGCAGTCCACTGTAGGAGGCAATTAAATATCTTGAGTCAGAACTTTCCAAATTTATTTTCTTCCATTAAGGAAGAACTTCAGATATTATGTTTGGTTTTTTTTTGTTGTTGTTGTTGGCTTTAAAAAACATTTGGGATCTCTCCTGAAATGAGTATTCACCTCAATTTCAGTTTAAAGCCTCTAAATTTCTCAATATATTCTCAAGTTTTTGAAGAAGTGCTCTTAACATTGTGAAGTGAAAATCTTGTTTTTCATGCATCTATAAGACAGAAAAATACATTTTATTATGTGTATATGCATATGTATATACATATGTACACATACATATGTATTTCAATAGCTTTAGGGGGTACTAATGGTTTTTGGTTATGTGGATGCATTGTGTGGTGGTGAAGACATCTAGGCTTTAAGTGTACCCTCCATCCTCACTTGTGCACATTGTGCCCAATATATGATTTTTCATACCTCCTCCCCTTCCCCCTTCCCACCTTCTCCCTTCTGAATCTCCAGTGAGCATTAAATCATTCTATATGCCATTAAAAATCTTTAGCTCTCACTTATAAATGATAACATTCAGTACAGTATTGGGTTTTCTGTTCCTGTGTTACTTCATTTAGGATGATAGTATCCAATTCCATCCAAGTGCAAATACATTTTAGATGTAAGTCAAAGAGCTGATAATATTTTGACTATGTTCTTTTTAGTATAACTTATATTTGTTCATAAATCAATACTTTCACCTTCTACTATATAAATTCACATTAATTATCTCATATCTATTAGTTGTTTCTCTGCAATTGGACTATCAGCCCTGGGGTAGAATGCTTGCCGGGCTTGGTGGCTCAGCCTGTGATCCCGCGCCTTTGGGAGGCTGAAATGAGTGGATTGCCTGAACCCGCAGGTTCGAGACCTGCCTGGGCAGCGAGACCTCATCTCT
>NW_007253552.1:55474-67546 GCF_000164805.1 Carlito syrichta | reverse complement strand
GCACTCCAGTCTGGGCGGCAGTGGGACTCCAACTCAAAAAAAAAAAAAAAAAAAAGAATGTTTTACAGTACCAGATTCTCATCCTTCCATGCATCCATGTTCTTGCTATGTTTTCGTGGTCTTATTGTGAGTAGAATATATTTCTGTGCCCTTTGATTTTAGACTTGGCCTTGTGATTGGTAGGTGGTTGGAAATGATAGTGTCTCAGTCCAAAACTGGGCTTTAAGAGGCTGTATACTCTCTTAAGTCTCTGCCATTACTGTAAGCAGAACATGTCTGGCATATGAATGAGATCTGTGTGGAACAACAACAAAAAACCAAACCAAAACATAACAAAACTAAAAAAACCAAAAAACCCCACCTAGCTAAACCACAGATCTGCAAAGATCAGTAGAGCTTCTCTAGACCCCAAAGCAGGGATTCTTAGCCAAGCTTGGCCTCAAATAGCTTAATCTCAGCTCACTGAAGACATGAGAGTCAAAATAAATGATTGATATTTTAAACTATTTTGTTTTGGATTGTTCTTTTATGCAGCAAGAGGAAACTGACACCCCCACCTTTTGTAGGTAGGTGATTATCCATGACAATGTAATGCATACATGGTAGCGTCTCAATGTATACTTATTTGGTAATTAAATTTTGACATCACATTAGCTTTCTGTGGCTGTCATAACAAAAATAATGACAAATTTAGTGTCTTAAGTGTGTTATTTCATTCTGTAGACATTAGACATGATTTTTATTGGGCTAAAACTAAGATGTTAGAAGGATCGATTGTATTCCTTTCTGGAGACTCTAAGGCAAAATCCATTTCCTTGCTCTTTCCAGCCTCCAGAAATCACCTACATTCCTTGACACAATGACCGTCTTATTTTTTCGATGTATATGCAGAATAGTGTTCCCCAAAATTCATATTGGAGTCACCACCCCCAGTCCCTCAGAATGGAATCATAACCACATTTGTAACCTTTGAAAAAGTGATGAATGAGGCTTTTATGATGCGGTCTTAATCCTGTGTGACTGATGTCCTTATAGGATAGAGGAAGAGTCACCTGATGCCCGTGCACAGAGGAAAGACCACATGAGGTCACAACAAGGAGCTAGCCATCTGCAAGCCAGTGAGAAAGGTCTCAGGAGGAGAGCAACCCTGCCAACATCTTGATCTTGGACTTTTATGTTCTAGAACTGTAAGAAAATAAAACTCTGCTGTTGAAGACAGCCAGTCTAAGTTATGCTGTTATGGCAGCACTAACAAGCTAAAACAATCTTCAGCATAACATTTATTTGACCATTCTTCCTGACATCTGTTAATCTGGGGAAGGTCTGTTGCTGTTAAAGACATATAATTATATTGGGTCTGGCCAAATAATCCAAAATAATCTTCCCATCTCAAGATATTTAATCACAACTACAGAGCCCCTTTGCCATGTAAAACAATGTATACTCAAGTTCCAATGATTAGGATATAGAATGTGGGCATCTTTAGGGATGGGAGCTGTTCTGCTGATCTGACATAAGAAGGTAGTCTTGAGATTATATTAGACATAGTAAGCTATATGATTTTTTTTTTTTTGAGTTGGAGTCTCACTCTGTCTCCCAGGCTGGAGTGCAGTGGCATGCAGACAGTTACTGCAGCCTCAACCTGCTGGACTCAGGTGATACTTCTACTTTAGACTCCAAGTAGCTGGAACCACAGGTGTGTGTCACCACGTCCAGCTAATTTTTTTATTTATTGTAGAGACGAGGTCTCAACAAGTTGCCCAGGTTAGTCTCAAACTCCTGGACTCAGGCAATCCTCTTACCTTGGCTTCTTAAATTGCTGGGATTATAAGCATGAGCCACCACTCCTGGTGCAATATGATTTTTAAAAAGAAATAAAGTATTAATTTTGTTATTTTGAGAAAGAAACTATTGCAATGAGAAAAATTATTTAGGAAAGAGGTTTTTTTTTCCTTTTTATTTTCTAGTTTTCTAATTCTAAGGTCCAGTTTTTAATTAAAATTTGTCTTGCTCCTTGGTTTTTAGCAGAATGCAGAAGGACTCACTCAATACACATTTTTGCCACCAAAGAGCATTTTACAGAAGCCCGCTTTTTAGCATCTTGCCTGTTTTTGCAAGATTCCCTCTAGCTCTTTCTATCTAGTGACCCTGCCTTTCTACTGAGGAAAGTTATTAACAAAAGCCGTCAGCTGCGAGAGACTTTCATCCAATCTGTAAGTGAACTCCACAGAAATGCCTCTGTGAATCTTTTTCTTTGGAAAGTCTCACGCTGCCAATGGAAAGTTCGGGAATGAATCGCATGGCTTTCTTACTTTTTCATGATCTGGGTTTCAGAAGCTCTATTAAAAGTCCATTAAGTATTTTATCAGCTTCTGTTGGAGCCACAGATGATAACTTTATGTTGAAATTCATTTTCTATACACACCAATTATAATATCAGAAGTGTGCTGAGCTGAATTTTCATATTTGCATTTGACAGCTAGGGCCAGCTGGAAAGCATTTTCCACTGTGAGTTAAGTGTCATGTGCATCTTTAAATTTAGATATTAAAACACAACACCAAGCACCCAGTACTGGAAAGATGCAAAGAAACAGCAAACAAAGATCCATTTTTGGCCAACTGACAACTGAGCATCCAATCATCAATTAAACTACTCCGTGGGGAAGCAGGATTGTGTCAGTTGTTTACAAATTCTTTTTGTTCTGGTCAGAAAATGACTTGCTTATTCTTATGACAACAACTCGCTGTTCATCACCTTAACATTCAGTTTTCGTATTCTGAAATGATTCCCAAAACGCAAAGTGACAGTTGTTTTCCAAGTTGTAAACACAGCCCCAAATTCATCACGACCTCTTCTGCTGTTTCTTCTGTGATTTCAGCTGGTGTGCCACCGAAAAGCTTGTTGAGTTCTTCTCCTTCTCGAGAATGTAATACTTCATGGCTCATTTGATATTGAGTCAGTACAAAGCAAAGTGTTATGCCAGGAGCATAGTGCACTATCCTGGGTGGCATCTGGCTGTTTTCAAACTAGGGTAAGTAAGTTGGGGACTGGTGTTCCCCAGGGGCTTTCTTTAGTAAAGTTAAGTTTAAGCAGAAGGAGAAAAATGAGGACTTAAAGTATCATGGGCTTCATGCTAGAAACATTTGGATTTATATTCTGTTATTTCAGCTGTCAAGTTTCTAATGTGGATAAAGATGGTTGCAGTCAGTCCTTGAGATTTCTCTATGTGAGATCAGAATTTTTGTAAACTTAGAGAAAGCAACATTGATGGAAGTGCAGCAAATGTTTCTATCATGTCAAATAGATGCACAAAATGAGTAAGACATGGAGGAGGTATCCCTGAACACAATTTTTGCCTGTTTCAACTCCCTGTTTGTGCTGTTCTGCAGAATCCATAGGTAAGCAAAAAGAGGGAAGCAATTTCTTTTTCTTTTTCTTTTTTTTTTGAGTTGGAGTCTCATCTGTTGCCCAGACTGGAGTGCAGTGGCCGCTCCCGGCCACCGCAGCCTCCACCTGCTGGGCTCCAGCAATCCTTCTGCCTCAGCCTTCCAAGTAGCCGGAATTACAGGCATGCGCTACCATGCCCAGCTGATTTTTTGATTTATTGTAGAGATGAGGTCTCGCTGCCCAGGCGGGTCTCAAACCCACGGGCTCAGGCAATCCACTCACCTCAGCCTCCCAAAGGCGCAGGATTACAGGCTGAGCCACCAAGCCCAGTTGGCAACAAATTTCTTTCTTTGCTGATGGTATGCACAAAGAAAGTACTTCTTTCTATCCATAAACATACTAGGATTTATCAACTGTGTTGGATCAGGAAATATGTTTTGAAAGTTAGATATTTGAAACAAAAATTTTAAAGTATTCGAAAGGATCAAGATGAAGTTGATATACCCAAAGAGCAGCCGTTTTAACACTGCCTAGTTCTGTCATGTTTTTCTATCAGTTTGCTTTAATTTACCCTGTAATCAAGGACAGAACCAGTTTCTCAGAGGTAGTTATTGAAAATTGTTTTACAACCCGCCCCTTGTTTTGTAAACCAAGTTAACCTTAACCTAATCAGGCCTTTATGATTTTCATGACACAGACAAAGCCCATCACCTTGGCAGCAGTCAAGCCCACCCATCTACCTGCTATTCATCTCCTGACGTCAGTACCTGTGCTTACCTGTCCCCTTCTTAATGACGTAAAAAAGATCACTGCCTAATCATCTTAACTACCTGCCCCACACCAAAGGGACATCCAACCTCAAACAGTAGATGCCATTGCTTTGCTAAACTCTGGTCTGACCATGTGACTCTTTGAGCTATGGCTACCATGTTTTCCTAAGCTTTGGCCCCCTCCTCTACCTTGGAGAGGCAGATCCTTCTTTTCTCTCTTTCTCCAATTTACTTTCTAAATAAGCTATGTTTTCCAGTCTAGCTTCTGTGCAATTCTTTGCATCTTTCATGTGGCATGAGATCACACACCCTCCTGGAGTCTAATATTCACTACAGATTATCAGTATGCTTCTTGTGGCTGCTACTGAAGACTTTCACATTTAAGGGGAAACTGAGACTTATGGTACATTGCCTCTATGTCCCTATTTACTGATCCATCTCTGTAGTCAGGCCTCTTATTATGTGATTTGGCAGCTTCTCTTACTAGTGGTAGGATCTATTTCCCTACCCCTCGTGACTTGCTTCCACCAATCGAATAGTTGAAGTGATGGCATGCTAGTTCTAAGCATAGGCTTCAGAAGGCCTTTGTGCATAGCTGTTTCTCTTCTTAGACTTTCAGGGTCATCAAGAGTCTTTGTTTTACCAATATATGCAGGGGTGAGCTAACCATGCCTCATAACACGGGAGCAAGACAATTGAGGGTCACTGAGTTGAACCTGCTGAGCAGACCCCTTAATGACCTATAGACTCATGTTTTGAGCATATTTATTAAGCAGAACTTTTGTAGTAATAGTTCATTGATACTAGAGTTTTAACACTTATCAAACACTCAAAGGGCAATATAACTAAACAAATGAATAAAACTATACCCAGAATATTTGTGTGTGAACACAAATGTAGATGTGATGCAAATAAAATGCACAGCACACACACACACACACACACACACACACACACACACACACACACACTTATAAATGTATATTGTTACTTCTTTATAGAGATAGACCTGTTTCTGCTTTAGTTTTAACAATTCCTTTTTGAGTCGGTTTGGGATTAACTGACTGACTGCAAAGTTCACATAGGATGAGAGGCAAGTCTACTTTGTACCAGGGCTCTCCAGTTTGGTTTTCCGGCTGAATATAATTTTGGAGGCCATGTAATTAATTTTGAAGTGTCTTGCTGTTAACTGGCTTTCCAAGTTACTAAGTAAAATAACTCAAATTTTGCAAAGAAAAGAAGATAGCAATATCTACTCTCCTCATGCAAAAATTAGATGCACAAAATCTTTGAATTTTCTAGGTACAACTGTGACTTTAAAAAAACAAAATATCTATTGTGGGCAATTAAAAACCTGTACTACATGAAATGTTCAGAAACAATTTCTTCCACATTAGTGCTATAATTGCATTTAAATAGAATATAGAAGAATTAATTAATTTCACTACTCAATGGGAGTTTGATTCTGGTTTTGAAACTAAAATTGGAAGTAAAACTTCAAGTTGATAATAGTATTCTAGTTTTTGAATCATTTTTTGTCCCTAAACCTATTCAGCATGGTGGTTCCTCTGATTGAAAAGGTAAGACACACCTTCCAGAAACTAAATGAAGTGACAATTATTAACTAACTGATTCTAAAATATTTTTAAGTTTATAAAATTTTCTTTTAGACTTCAAAAGATATATTAAATGTGCATATGTATGAACATAGGATTTTTTATGTGCCTATTTTGATCGTCAGACATGATATAACTCTAATTTGGCACAAGATAAAATTGCTACTGAGTGTTTAGAAAATCACGGGGCTATTATTTTGAGGTTTGCTATAAAAGGGTCCAGTGAAATGTCCACAGCTTTGAATCCTCACCCCTGAAGATAGTAAGCCACTATTGCTTTTCTTCACATGCATATTTTTAATAGAAAGAGAAGATGTCAAGTGAGCTATAATTTGAAGAGTATATGCCATTGAATAATCATCTATTATGAGTTTCTAAGATTTGTCAAAGAAAAATATTTGAATTGCTGTTCATTCCAACAAGGTATCAACTCTTTTCTCTTGGGTCCTTATAGGATTCTGTATGTCCATTTTAAGAGACTAAAAATGATTTGAGTTTTTAAAATGGTGTCATTATTTTCTATGTTACCTACTTTGTTAAATATATAAAAATGGCAATACCACAATAATATAGGCTAAATGTTAAAGGAACATCAGGAATAGAAAAATCTTCTCTTAGTTTTGCTCTTATATCTGTACCTATACTTGCTTTTCTCAATTAAATGGTTAGTAGATGAAAAATATTATTCAAGTCATCTCTTGATGGAATGATCCAATTGCTTGAAAAACTGATTTGACAAATGACAGAATGATTTGAACAACAAAGAGATCTATAAATCATTTTATTTCTGAGAACGTTTTGAATCCTAAGAGTTATTCTGAGGACTGTGAGTGTAGGTTGTTTACTTGGTAAATTCAGAACTTGTTCAACAAATCGCAAACCTGGGTAGTAGCAGTGTATCTCTTAGGGACTTTAAAAAATGACCTTTCTCACATACTTATTTCGAAAATTTTCTGCTTATTTGTAGGAGTTTTCTATGTACTCTATATGTGTGAATGTATGTGTGTTGAGAAATATATGAAAGAATTTAATACATTACATTTTCAGAGAGCATTGAAGATACAGAGTAATCTCAAATTTTAGATTCCAAACATAAATACATTGTATAGACAATGTATTGCTTTCAAGGATTAGAATAGATATTCTTCTCTTGGGATTACTTATTGATTTTCTTTAGTCTATAATGATATATAGTATTGTACTGCTTACTTTTGAGCAAATGCGAAATCAATAGTAAGTTATACAAGCATATGGTGGATGTATGTATAGAGACATAACCCAGAACACATGGCATGATTATAATGATAACTTGTAGAAATGCTTACTTCACAGGGTTTATATTAATGAATAAGAGCAGAGACATGAACTGAATGATATTATATTTCATCCTCAATGCTCTAATCTTAAAATAAGTAGTGTTTGGTAATTAAAATTGAATAAACTTGAGGCAGTTGCATTTTTTCAAATTCTGTTATGGGCCATGGTTATAGTCAAATTTGAGATAGGACATTGCTGTTAATTACCAGTCCTGACACTGATACTGACCTATGTCTTTCTGAAGCCTATTTCATCTAACTTTTAAGATGTAAGATAGAAATATATATATTCACTTCATGATATATAACCTAAATCAAATAGGACAAAATGCTTTGAAAATATAAGATGTATATCAAGATGGTAGCCAAGTCAGTCAGACTATGCGAGTCCCCGTGTGAGTGAGTGAGTGTATGGAAAATTTTGTATGCGTGCTGGTGAGCAAATGGGTGTGTGAGTGGCTGACTGAGTGAGGGCTAGGGAGCTAGTGACCAGGGCTCTCCTGATACAGTGGCTGGTGCTACAGCTGCTGGTCTTGGACCCTGATTCCCAGGATGCAGAAGCTGAGAGTCATTTTCTTTTTCTTTTCTTTCTTTTTTAAAAAAAAAATCAACAAACCCTTCCTGGGAAGAAAATGCTGGGAGTGACTGTCTAAGTGGGAGCTCGTGAGCAAGTGGCTAGGACCCTGGTGCAACATCTGGTGCTGCAGCTTCTCTGCTTCATTCCCGGCTCTTCCCAGGTCGTAGAAACCAAGAGCCATTTCTTTTTTTAAATGGACAAAAGTGGTGGGAAGAAAATATCATCCTAGGCTCTCCTTCACCTGTGCAGCAGGAGAGAGAATGCTGGTTTCTGGCTTTGCCTCACTACTTCAGCACCTGGCAGGGCACTGGCAGCAGGGGCTGCAGAGGTATTCCAGAGGCAAAGTCCCACAGAAGAGGACAAGAGAGGGACTCCACTACCATCTTGAAGGTGGGGCAGGAAAATGCTCTGACTCACTCACCATGGAGCAACAGACCCGATCTCTGTGACTGGCAGATCATCTACTCAGGGATTCATCATGACCCAGAGGGAATATTCTGAAAGCACAAACTTCAGAGGGACCTGATGAGTGCTGAGTTCCAGATGCCCCATTCCCTACCTGTTGGGAGCTGGCCATGAAGGCCCACTGAGTGTTAGGGATCAGGAAGGGCCATTGACCCCGAGACCACTAGGATGCGTTCAGGAGCTATTGACCCCATTCCCTCCCCCTTTCTACTCAGCACTAACCAGATTAAGCTCCTGTGAGCTCAAAACATAAAAACTCTGAGACTGGGACGAACACAAGCTAACTTTAGAAGATCATTGCTCCCATTCTTCCTCAAACTGCAGTTTTGGCTTTCACACAACTTATCTTTTTTTTTAAATTTTAATTTTGTTTTTATTGTGAAGTTGTGGGGTACAGTTAAGGGTTAGGTATACAATTGCGTTTCATTCGGGCACCCTGTTGATATGGGGTGTTTCCCTGTTCCCAGACAGATATTTGCTACTGTTAATCCCATTTCCCTCCCCCCACCATAGTTTCCCAGTACGGTCAGTCATTTTCGCATAGTATTGCATCGGATGTTTAAGGTCCATTATATGAGTGAGAACATGTGATACTCAGATCTTTGTTTCTGTGAGAGGTCACTCAGTATTATAGACTCTAGTTCCATCCAGGTTGCTGTGAAATTCATGATTTTGTTCTTTTTTATAGCTATGTAGTATTCCATTGTGTATATGTACCACATTTTTTAATCCAGTCCTCTTTTGACGGGCAGCACGGCTGTTTCCAGGTTCTTGCTATTGTGAACAATGCTGCGATAAACATGCATGTGCAGGTATCTTTTCTATAGAGTGATTTGGGTTCTTCAGGATATATTCCCAGTAGGGGGATTGCGGGGTCATATGGGAGGTTGGTATTTAGAGCTTTTAAGAATCGCCACACTGCTTTCCACAGAGGTTGCAATAGTTTACACTCCCACCAAAAGTGTAGAAGTGTTCCCTCTTCACCACACCCTCTCCAGCAGCTGTTATTTTTTGAGTAGTTGATAATTGCCATTCTGACTGGGGTTAGGTGGTATCTCAGTGTGGTTTTGATTAGCATCTCCCTGATGATTAGTGAGGTTGAGCATTTCTTCATGTGTTTGTTGGCTGCTCAGATGTCTTCCTTTGTGAAGTGTCTGTTCATATCTTTTGCCCATTTTATAATGGGGTTGTTTGTTTTTTTCTTTTCAGCACGTTTGAGTTCCTTGTAGATCCAGGATGTTAAGCCTTTGTCAGACATGGAGTTAGCAAATACTTTTTCCCAGTCTGTAGGCTGTCTCCCTGCTCTCTTGATGGTTTCTTTGGCTTTGCAGAAGCTTGTCAGTTTAATAAGGTCCCACTTGTCTATTTTCTCTCTTATGAGCTGTGGGTTTTGGGTTTTGTTCAGGAATTGAATGCCAGTTCCAATTTCCATGAGGGTTTTTCCTTCATTTTCTAAGGTTCTTATGGTTTGAGGTTTTACATTTAGGTCTCTGATTCATTTGGAATTAACCTTTGTGCATGGGGATAGATAGGGGTCCTGTTTCAATATTCTGCATGTGGCCAGCCAGTTTTCCCAGCACCATTTACTGAATAGGTTCTCCTCTCCCCAGTGGTAGGTGGTGTAGGCTTTGTCAAAGATGAGTTGGTTGAGAAATTGAGGTTTTGCTTCTGGAATCTCAATTCTATTCCATTGATCTATATGCCTGTTCCTATACCAATACCAAGCTGTTTTGATGATTGTAGCTTTATAGTAAAGTTTGAAGTCTGGTAGTGTGAACAGGAGGGGTGAGAGTGGGCATCCTTGTCTTGTTCGAGTTTTCAGGGGAAATAGTTCTAATTTTTGTTCATTTAGGAGTATGCTCGCTGTGGGTTTCTCGTAGATGGCTTTTACTATTTTGAGGTACGTTCCCCATATGCCTAGATGTTCAAGGGTTTTTATCAAGAAGGGGTGCTGGATTTTATCAAAAATTTTTTCTGCATCTAATGATATAATCATGTGGTTTTTGTTTTGACATCTGTTGATGTATTTAATAACATTTATGGTTTTACGAATGTTGAACCAGCCTTGCATCCCAGGAATGAAGCCTACTTGGTCATGATGGATGATTTTTGAGATGTATTGCTGAATCCGGTTTGCTAGGATCTTGTTGAGAATTTTAGCATCTATGTTCATCAAAGATATTGGCCTGTAGTTCTCTTTCTTTGTTGGATCTTTACCTGGCTTGGGTATCAATGTGATGTTGGCTTCATAAAATGATTTGGGGAGCGTTTCATTTTTCAATTGCTTGGAATACCTTCAGTAGGATTGGTATCAGCTCCTCCTTAAATGTCTTGTAGAATTCTGCTGGAAAGCCATCTGGTCCAGGGCTTTTTTTGTAGGAAGATTTCTTATTACGTAGTCGATTTCCTTGATTGTTATTGGTTTATTTAGGGTCTCAATTTCTTCTTGTTCCAACTTAGGTAGGTCGTGTGATGTCAGAAAGCCCTCCATTTCCTTAAGGTTTTCAAGTTTGTTTCCATACAAGTGTACGTAGTAGTCTCTAATGATCTTTTGTATTTCTTCAGGGTCAGATGTGACTTCATCTTTTGTGTTTCTGATTGTGCTTATTTGGTTTTTTTCTCGTTTTTTCTTGGTCAGTCTAGCTAGGGGACCATCGATTTTGTTTATTCTTTCGAAGAACCAGCTTTTTGTTTCATTGATTTTTTCTATTATCTTTTTTGTCTTCTATGTCCTGGATTTGGGCTTTCATTTTGGTGATCTGGATTCTTCTGCTGAAATTAGGGTTTTTGTGGTCTTGCTTTTCCAGCTTCTTTAGGTAGCTTGTTAGGTTGTTAATTTCTGTTCCTTCCATTTTCCTCATGTGTGTTTGTAGGGATATAAATTCCCCTCTTATTACAGCTTTTAAGGCATCCCAGAGATTTTGGTAAGATGTTTCTTCATTTTCATTTGTTTCCAGGTATCTTTTGACCTCTGTTTTGGTGTCATCATTGACCCAGGAGTTGTTTAGCATCATGCTGTTTAGTGTCCATGTCTTTGTGGGCTTTGGGGGGACTTTGTTGGTATCAATGTTCATTTTTATTCCACTGTGGTCCTAGAAGGTGCATGGTAGAATTTCAGTCCGTTTAAATTTGCTTATGCTTGATTTGTGTCCAATTATGTGGTCGATCTTAGACTATGTTCCATGCGGTGATGAGTAGAATGTATATTCTGTGGTCTTTGGATGGAGTGTTCTGTAGGTATCAATTAAGTCCATTTGGTCCAGAGTCTCATTGAGGTTCCGGATCTCCTTGCTGATTTTTTGTCCTGATGATCTGTCTAGGGTTGTGAGTGGTGTATTAAAGTCCCCAGTTATTATGGTGTTAGAGTCAATGGTTTTTCTGTAGTTTTCCTAGAAATTGCTTTATGAAAGTTGGCGCACCTATGTTGGGTGCATATATGCTTAGGATAGATATTTCTTGTTGATGGAGCCTTTTATCATTATATAGTGGCCCTCTGTATCTTTTTTAATTTTTGATAGCTTAAATGGTATTTTGTCTGAAATTACGATCGCGACTCCTCCTTTCTTTTGTGTTCCATTCGCCTGAAAATTTGTTTCCCATCCTCTTACTTTGAGTCTGTGTATGTCCTTTTTAGTGAGATGGGTTTCTTGAAGGCAGTATATTGTTGCCTGGTGATATTTTATCCATTTTGTCATTCTATGTCTTTTCAGTGGTGCATTTAGTGCATTCACATTCAGACTAATTATTGAAATGTGAGAGTTCATCCCTATCATGGAGTTCTTATTGAGTTGTTGTTCTTCCACTTGGTTTTTTCTTTTTTCTTTTTTTTTTTTTTGTCTTTCTTTTGGTTTTGGGGTTGGTTCGTGTATATTTTATTCTTTTCCCTGTACTCTTGTGAAGAACGTTGTTCTTTTTTCCTTTTCTTCTGTGTTTAGTACTT
>NW_007253552.1:20989-54757 GCF_000164805.1 Carlito syrichta | reverse complement strand
TTTGATATCTACATTTGCAGTTGAGACCCTTTCATTCTGAGGGCTTTTCATTGTTTGCATTCCAAAGTCAGTTTTTCAGTGTCTGCTCTCCCAGGCGTCTGGGAGAGACCCATACTCTTCTTTGGTTTTTCTTCATTTCTGTAGATTTTTCTCCCTCTCCCGCTTTCCCTCCCCCTCTTCAATTCTGTTTTTGAGGGAAGGTGGGGTTGCTTTTATTTCTCTTCTGCAATGACCTGTTCTTCCTTATGAGGGTCTTCTTGCTTTGTTCACTTTTCCCTCTGCTTTACATTCTGTCCATTCAGCAGTATGCAGTCTTGGTCTGTTCAGAGAATCTCACCAGTTCACCTATGCCATCGCCATCTTGCCTCTCTCCTACCCTTTTTTTCTTCTTGAGCACGCGGATGAGTGACTCTCCGTCCTTGATGAATTTGTTGGTCTTCTCCAGCTCCGCTTCATGCGACTTGAGTGTCTCTTGGAAGTGCGGGCCGGCCGGCCGCAGCTGACCCGGGCTCGCGAAACAGGGCAGCGGGTGAGCGGGAAACGCGGTGGCGGTCCCACAGCGGCACCAGGAAGTGAGCAAGCAGGCAACTGAGTGCACCAGCTCCTCCCCGCATCTTTCGCCTGCTCGCTCTCCAGCAACTTCGAGTGCCCTCTCCTTAAAATAATTTTTAAAAGTATCATAGTTACATCTGAGGTGAGGAAGCATGCAACTGGAAGTAATACAGAGAGGCTTGCTTTATTATTTGTTTAAGTAGTGAAGAAATATGCTGGCTAGGAACAATATCTCCAAGCAAAGAAGACTGCTGAATTTATATAGAGTTTTGGAATTAGAATTATTTTGGGATTGTGATGGTTTTAGAGATGGGAGTAGGCTGATGCTAGTCTCAGAGGTGTACTTACTTAGACAAAACTTCACTAGAGTAAGCTGGCTGCTGATTGACTAATCCCAAAGGATATCACTGATTGGTTGGTTTTCAGAAGTGTATTTGATGAAGTAAGTTATCACTGATGGATTAGATTAAGGCAAGTTGTCATTGATTGAGCAAGCAAGGTTAAAATGAGTTCTAAAAAATAATTAGTCTTTTTCTAGGAGGGTAGAAGCCACATTTTTATTCTCAGTTGTTAGCTCAAAATTATGAGTTAAAGGATTTGTGTTTCTAGATTGAAAAAATGAACCAAATTCCTAGCATAATAGATTCAAATAAACCAAGGGGGAGATACATTATTGTGAACTTGCAGAACACTAGGGACAAGAAAAATATCCCATAAACTTTCAAAGAAAACACAAATCATTTACCAAGTATTAGGAATCAGAATGTCTTTTGGCTTCTCAATTGCAACAGGAAGTTAGAAGGCAGTAAAGTAGAGTCTTTAAAATTCTGAAGAGAAATTATCTTCAATCTAGATTGTTATACCCAAACTATCACTCATTAAAAAGGGCAGAATAAAACATTTTCAAAAATGTAGGGTCTCAAAAAATTTACTTTCCTTGCACCTTTTCTTAGCAATACCCTTGTGGGATATGTTCCACCAAACTAAGATAATAGGTCAAGAAAAGAGAAAGAATTAAGATCTAAGGAGGAGGATATCCATCACTGGAAAGAGGTAACAATGATAAAGGAAGATCCCAGGATGACAGCTCTACCAGAGGCATAATAGATTAGTCCAGATGTGTATGATTCATGATATGTTGAAGACATATATGAGGATACCAGCTTCCTACCACCTTTTTTATTTACAAATGAAATTCCCTAATGAGTTTAGCCCAGGTTCTTATCTGCTATAGGCTTGGGTTATCTCTATGCCCTGATCCCAGACTATGACCAAGGACTCTGTTCAGCACAGTTTCACCTGTCTTCATCTAACAGGGACCATGTCACCCTTTCCCCACACACCTTTATTTTTGAAATAAAGCCTCTCAAATCTTACTCAGATTTATCTTGTGGCCAACTGTAGCCTGAAACCATACATTCTAAGAAATGCAGTTCCAGAATGGTTAAGTTGACACAGTACAAAGTCACCACATTCCACATCTTAAGGACTTGACATTCATACCTAGTTCTTTTTTATCTAATCATAAATATATCAACACACTTTATAATGTCTTAAAGCGTTTTTATATACATGGTTACATTTAACTTTGTGCTTACTCTCAATGTATTACTACCAATAAAAATAAGATACCATTTATTGAGTGTCTCTTATGTCTAAAGTCATGTTATTTTAAGTTTGGTAAGTCTATTAGGTAGGTATAATTTTTTCACCATTTTCAGATAAGGAAATTGGGGTTCAAATACAGACAATAGCAAAGTCATGCTTCTGCCTAACATGATGCAACTCTGTCCTTCTTACAACAGAAAACAAACCAACACGCCTCAGAAGAGGCAATGTTCTTTTATCCACCTTTCAGTTATGGTTTTTCCCCTATAGCTGAGTCATGTATTCCCTTTAATATTTTGTAACTCATACACTGAGATATAAAGTTAACTACAATTAACATATTTATCTAAGATAATAGGAAAATGGTAGGTAAAGGCAAAATGGGTTAATGTATACCAAATATATTTATATCAAAATAAGGAAAAGTACTTAATTACTCCTAGCTTTATTTTTGAAACTGGTTATGTAGTTCTAGTTGGTATTTATAACTTACCCTCTTTCACTACTCACTTCACATTTCCTTTCCCCTTGGCAAACACCTCAACTGGTCATGATTCTTCACCTGGTTGCGGGGGCGGAGGGTGATCCAATCCTTTAATCCTCAAGACTTTGGATCACTGGACTGTTTTAGTTTTCTTTTTAATTACAGGGCAAGGGAGTATTAATAGACACTCCAGGAGACTGCCTAAATTCCACATATACGCCTTACTCCCCCCACAGATGGTACCAAATCTCCCCTTGTTAGGATTAATCACCCCAGCTAATTCCATTCTTTGCCTGATGATTCACGGACATGAAGAACCCACAGTGTTCAGGTGATGGTCCCAACTTCCAGTTTAATGGAATCATAGTTGTGTCCTCTGGCAGAAACACTCCTCCCTTGGCAACAGAGCCCAAAGTCATGAGGATGGGAAGCAAACATTTTTCTAGTGACTCGGTAGGAATAAAAGTGAGAGAAGTCATTGTTCATTTCCACCCCTTGATTCCTGACCCCATAAATTCTGGCTATCGGGGGGCGGGGAAACTATATTGGTTGCTGATTTAAAGCATATACCACATCCTAGAGGGCACTGTTTCAGCCCTGCATGGTGTTACCACTTGGCTGGAGCAGGAACCAAATCCTCAAGTGAGTATTTCACTTGACTTTTTCTACCATGATTGTCCTCATTTCCCAGATCAGGAGCCAATGTGGGCAATGTGCCAGTTGCTCACTATGTTTATGTGTATTCCAATGATATATTCTAGAAATACCCGTAAGGTAGCCTTGGGGACTTGCTGAGCCCACTGTGATCACATCATCACCGTAAGCCCCTACTCTAACTCATGAACCACAATGACATGGGTGTGCAGGAACAAATGTCAGCTCAGAGCCCATGTCCACTAATCTCTGAAAAGTATGATTATTTTTCTATCCGACTGCAAAGCCACCCTGGGAAACGACCATCAGGTCCATTAAGAAAGACTAGGAGGAAGATTTACAGCACACATTTATGGTGTTATAGTAGGATCCTGCCTCAAAGGGCTCTGACCTGTGCTTCATGAGGTTCTGGGTTTGAGAAGTGACTCACATTTGAAAATTGGTTGAGAGACAGAAGCTCTCCATTTTGATAATTTAAGTTAGACCTCTATTACCAGGTTTAAAGCTTTTCTACGGACATAAATCAAGTAAAAATTTAGTAGGTTGCACTTCTGTTCCTGTTTTAGTACCATCATGATTAATCACTTAACACCAAAGATTGAACCATTCTAAATGGGCAAACCATTCTGATTACTGCTTTGGCTCTATTGCCCACCAAGTAACCATTCCCACCTTTCAGTTAAACACTAACACTTGACTCCTGACTCTCAGGAATCCATCATCCCCACCAGATTCTGAGGGCCTGAACTCCCATGGCTGTTCCTAGCCTTCAGAGTATAATTACTGCAGAGCTTTTCAACAATGCTGAGGCTCCCCTTGTGAATATACTTCTCATATCCTTGGTGAAGAGAGTATCCTCTAGGTGATAGATTTTGTGGGGAGGAGTATGTCTTATATATAAATTCATTCTAGCATTCCAAGATCCCTAAGTCTTTGAATAGCTTCCTCTCTGGTATACCAAGGAAAGACTGGCATTTCCATGTCATTAATTGTAGGCCATCAGGGGGTTTAGATATTGGTCAATCAACCAAGCTGACGATTACAGCCATTCTCAGCCACTACAGCTAATATATGAATTCAGAATCTCTGCTTAGTGAGCCCATATCAATAAATACTGCCTAATCCAACATTATACTTCTTCCATTCTGACTGAGTAACATTTCCACATACATTTTCCAGATTTCTATACAAATTGGAGAAAAATTATGCCATTCTTTCGGTGTATATTACATTTCCTCACAGGTAACAATTTATACCTCACCCTCTACAGCCTGTTTGGATTTCAGTCTGCTTATAGGTCTAAGCAATGAGAGGTGGGGATAGGTCCTGAGGAAAATCAGTAGTTCCTTGCAGGGAAACTACCTCAAAAGAGGCCATAGGTTTTTCAGGCCAGAGGAGGCCAGCTTCCTCAGGCAGGAATGAAGAGAGCTGCTTCTTTTAGAAAAGGAGGTCCGGAAGGATTTAGGGATTCAAGGTTTCTAGTTCCATCAGAATATCTTTATATTTCCCCATTTGGTGTTGAGTGTACCCCTCTTTCCCAAGCATAGCCCTTAGTTTAACCTAAGAGCTTAAGAGGTTGGGAATTCAATTTGTTGTTGTAATTCAACCACATTTGAGATTAGACTTTGGGTTTGGTTTTCAGAAGTCACCGTGACTAGAGGTGTCAAAGGTTCCTTTTCAGTCAGGTATTGAAGTTTTCAGGTCCCCTAAGCAGACCTTGAGCTTGGAATTTAAAACCTTGAGCATTTCTTCAAGTCCTCCACCTCAGTTAGAAGCATTATATTCCTTATCGTCACTAAAACTCTCTATGGAAGCAACCACTTGGCCACCCAAAGTCTTGTCTTCTACAGACACTTGATTACAGGTGTCTACAAGTGATCATTTAAGTAGCTGCTTGGCATCCTCTTTACCACTGGAGACATGGTCATTAATGTCTTTAACTCTAACCAAATCAGAGAGTCAATTACAGTTGACCCAGAATCAATTCAGAGAACCCATCCTTATGATTCTGTTTTCTGGAATCGCCTCTGATACCAAATTCTGTGTCAGTAGAAGATACAATAGGCATGACAGAACAGGGGTCCCCAAACCTCAGTACCAGTCCATGGCCTGTTAGGAACTGGGTCACACAGCAGGAGGTGAGTGGCGGGCAAGCAAGTGAAGCTTCATCTGTATTTACAGTTGCTCCCCATCACTCCCATTACTGCCTGAGCTCTGCCACTTGTTAGATCAGTGACAGCATTAGATTCTCCTAGGAGTGCAAACCCTATTGTGAACTGCATGTGCAAGGGATCTAGGTTGCATGCTCCTCATGAAAATATAATGCCTGATGATCTGAGGTGGAGCTGAGGCAATGATGCTAGTACTGGGCAGTGACTTTAAACATAGATTAACATTAGCAGTGAGAATTGACGGCACAGAGACCATTATAAATCAATTGCTTGCAGACACATATCAAAACCCTATCAGTGAGTGGCAAGTAGGATGATGTGCTTCAATTGTATAGCAGCATATGATGGCAGGCTTTAAGTCAGAATCTGACACTTAATTTAGTCCATATGTGACCCACCCATTATTTTATTTACCGCTTCCATCCATCCCTCTTTTTTTAAATGATGAGTTATATTATTATTTCAGTTGAGTTGTATAATTATTTCATTATATATTACAATGTAATAATAATAGAAATAAAGTACACAATAAATGTTATGCACTTGAATCATCCTGAAACCAGCCCCTCCATCCCCTGGTCTATGGAAAAATTGTCTTTCACAAAACTGGTCCTTGATGCCAAAAATGTTGAGGGCTGCTGACATAAAATATAGGAGTTATCTGATGGATTTAATTTTATATGGTAGATAGTAAAATTCTAAGCTCAGCTGAGTTTTTTTGTTGGTGGTGATGGTGGTTAGTTTATTTGTTTTCCTGTGCCTGGTGCTGAGCCTGAAGTCATAGGGCAAGTGTTGGGAAAAAAATGGGGTCCCCAAGAAAAGTTGAAACCTGGGCTTGTCTCTTCTTCTTTAAGCCTCCAAGATCTCTCCTTGGATGACTTAAGGAGACAATGGCCCTCTCACTGCAGAACCACACTGGCACCTGCTCCAGAATTTGGGGAAGCTGAAGGAAGAGATCTCATAGGAGCCAGAGGAATTGATGACCCTGCTTCTGCCCATGCCAACAAAGTAAGTCAACAGATTTACAAAAACAATGTTTGAAGTACAACACAAGTTATACTTCATCCTTCAGGGAGTAAGCTGGCAACTGCTTCACATCTACCTTTCAAGTCTTCTGTAAATTTCTCTTGTGACTCTAACCAAAAACCATGCAGGGAAGAGAATTCTGGGTAATGCAGTAGAGCTTATATGAGTCCTCACATTATAAAGCCACCACAATATCCCAAGCAGCTAGAAATACATGTATAACAGAGAGATATGAGAAACATATCTCATTATTCTGGGCAGTCAATAGATATTTACGTCTGCCTCAAATCTCCCCTTCAAGTGGCCCAGCCTATCTACAGTAGAACTGTGAGGAAAACTGCCATAGGATAACACATCCTAAGCTATATTCTAATCAGCTACTCCCACCGGACTTTCACTTTGCTGGTTTTCACTGCCTTGGGCCTTACCTCTGGCTTTGGTAAGGCCCAAGGCAGTGACCTATGCTTGGTCCTGCCACTGGTTTTGCTCTCCTGGCATTGACCTCTGGCTCTCCAGCAGGACCTAAAAGAAGCCCACTTGCTATAACTCCATAGGCTCTACCCAAAAGGGTCTGTTGTTTACCATTCCCAACCTAGAGGTAAATGAATCAGACAAATGAGCAGTTATGATGATAGTGATGCTAATGGTGAATTGTCTAGCATCTTATGGCTTTCAAATGTCTTTCTATCTGTGCTAAGTCTGAATCAGTTAGAATGAATCATGCCCCTTCTAAGCTGTTCAGGGGGCCTTTGTTTGTTTGGTTTTACTCATTAAATGTGTATAATTACACCTTAAAGTTGTTTTCATTTGCATTTATTTAATTGATAATGTGAGTGCCTTTTTCCCTGGAATGATTTACCAGCTAAATTTCCTTGAGTCAGCACTTTCTTCTCATCTCTTCTGATCTCATATTTTGTGGAAGGGGTATTGACCTCTATATTTTATCAAGTGTTTGTATATTTTGGACAGTAAATTTTCTGGTTATATTTATCAAATATATTTCCTTTTTCTATTGCTTTCCTTCTGGTATTTATTTTTATTGTTTTTCATTGTACAAAAGTCCTTGGTTTTATGGATTTCAACACATCCATCTTGTTCCTGATGATATTCTCCATTTTAAATATTCATAAATTTATTTTCCCCAGAACTGAGATAAATATTATATTCTATTTTCTTCTAGATAATTTTTATGGACTGGAGTTTTATATTTATCTTTGATTTATTGGAGTCTGTAGAAAGTAGTATTAAAGAGCCTGCCTTGCCTTTGGTGTCAAAAAGATATGAGTTCAAATTTTGTCTTTCCTCTTACGTGACCTTGGAAAGGAATCACTTATCTTCTCCAAAACTATTTTCTCAAATTACATATTACATTTTCTTTCTTAAATTTTAAAAATATTTTAATTTATATATAATATTTATATATGGGGTATATGTGATATTTTGATACATGCATACAGTGTTTAATGGCCAAATCAGATTATATAGAATATTTATTCTCTCTAATTTTTATTATTTCTTTGTGTTGGGAACATTTTAGATCTTCTCTTTAGCTATTTTGAAATACATATTGTTAACTAATCATTCTACTGCCCATCAGACATTAGAACTTATTAATCTACCCCTCTTTGTGTCTCCCCCACTCTTCCCAGCCTCTGGCAACTGTTATTCTACTCTACCTCCAGGAAGTAAACTTTTTTAGCTCCTACATAGGAATGAGAACAATATTTATCTTTTGGTGCCTGGCTTACTTCACTTAACATAATGACCTCCAATTCCATCCATATTGTTGCAAATGACAGAATTTTATTCTTTTTTATTACTGAATAGTATACCATTGTGTATATATACTATATTTTCTTTATCCATTCATTCACTGATGGACACTTAGGTTGATTTCATGTCTTGGATATTGTAAATAGTACTGTAATAAACATGGGAATGTAAGTATCCCTTTGATATACTGATTTCCTTTTCTTTGGATTAATACTTAGCAGTGGGATTACTGGATCACATAGTAGTTTCATTTCTTTCTTAAATATTTTAATAGTGAAATAGAACACAAAAAGAAGTACATAAAACATATATGCACACATTATCATCTTTTAAAACTTATTTCTTCATTATTCATTCTTCCAATGGGATTCTACTCTAACATATTTCATGGAATTTTAACTTAATAGCATTTAATCTCACATTTATGTTGTCTAAATGCACTAGGAATACTCCTAGCCCAAGCAATACCTGAGAAATGGAAAATCAACTAGCCATCACTGGTTGATATGACCACGTGAATAGCTCACTAAGAGATGATGTCTAAGATAAATAAGCAGAAAAATGATATGAAATTCAATAATTGGGAATCAGAACTGGAAAGGTTAGACAGAGGTGGTTATGAAGAAATTAACAAAGCAGAAAGTAGACAAAATTGATGATTGTCTCCACAACACTGGGTATCAAGGGGGTGCTTCTTTGACAATGACCTGGGCGTACCTCAGCAGACAGGGAACAAGCACTAATGGGGTTTAGGAGAGCTGGGGAAATATAGGTATACTGTTACCTACTGCATTTGGTATTCCTAGACATGAAGTAGATCTCTTTCCCCAATCGTGAATGTCTCTTTTTGCCATTAAATATTTATGTTATTTGAATAACTCTCTCTTATGGTGCATGTTGATATTTGTTTATTACCATAAATGAGCTCTTTGTTTTCATTCTTTTTTCAGTGTGCTACTGGAATATAACACAAATGATTTTTGAGGCTGCATTTTAAATCCCATAACTCTACAGAATTCATTTATTACCTCTAATAATTTTTTGGTTGATTTCTTTTGATTTTCTAGGTCATCAGTAAAATGTAACATTTTTATTCCTTTCCTTCATATGTTTATGTCTTTTATTGTCTTCACTCTCCAGTAGTTATTGTAAGCTCATCTGGTACTATATTAAATAGACTAGTAAAGAAGCCATCTTTGTTTTGTTCCATTTTGTTTTTGTTTTAAGAAAATGACTTTAATGTTTCTTCAACAGGTATAATGTGCCCTTCATTTGAAACTCAATATATGCAGGTTGAAATGACATAATTGGTTTTAAATAACAAATTTAAATAATTTAAAGATAGACTCTATCCATCTAACTTTAAAATTGCATATAAAATGGATTTTTAAACATGTCAAAGATATTTCTAGCACATATTAAGATAACAAAATTACACTTGCTATGTTGCTTTTCTATTAACATGATTAGTTATGTTGAGGTTTTTCATTTCTGTATGACAGTTTTGAACTCCATGATTAAACCTGGTATCGGTTTAGTTAATAATTCTCTTAAGGTTTTTATTTTATTTTCTAAGCTTTATTTGGGATTTTTGCGTCTGTTTTTCTAAAGTGAATTGTTTTAGTTTGCCTTCATGGCTGGTATTTGTCAGATTTGAGAATTATTCTGTATTTGTCTCAAAAAATATTAGCTAACATTCTATCATTTTATATTCTTAAAGTCTACATAAAACTCAAGTATCCTTGATTTTGTTGAGAAAGCTGCCTAGGGAATCCGTCTAGAATAGCTTCCTGGTGTAAAATAAATCTTTAATAACAACATTTACCATTTCTTATTCTGTTATTAGTCTTGTAGTATTTGCTTTCTCTTCACATTAGTTCTTGAAATTTATAAACATGCTTGAGAGATTATGTATTTCCAGTTAGATATCAACTTTATTACCATGTAACTAAGAATAATTCTCCTACTAAATTATAATAAATACAAAAGAAAAATATTTCCTGTCTAATTTACTGACTTTTAAAATAATCTCTTGAGATTGGGCCTCTTCCTTATTTATCTATTTTTTCAGCAGAGCCAAGTGCAATGTCAAGCCCATGTAGGTACTAAATAAAAGTGTATGAAATGAGTGAAATAAAGGGTGAGACTTTTTCTGTATGACATGTACGTTTAGTTTTCAAAGTTGTCCCTCCTCATTTTTATTATCGTTCATACTCATCTTTATATCTCGGCAATCTGCAATTTATGAAATAATGTTTTTTAATGATTTATATCTTGCCTAGTCCAAAAAGGTAGATGGAAATATTAAAGGGTATAAAAATATTGCAATTTTTAAGGTTATAAAAAAATTTAAGAGTAGAAGAATGGATGTGTTAAGTACTGATAAAGGTTAGAAATTTGCCATAAAATAGTAAAAAATTAAACTTTGTACCTTGCAGTCTCTCATAGTGTATGTTTAATTTCCTGAGGGTGGTCTATTTCATGTGATTAAGTATTGATATGATCAGAGTTGATATGATCAAAGTTGCCTTTTCTGAAGTCTCCACCATTTATTTGTCTTTGTTTAGTGACTTAGGTGCTCATGGTTCACCACTGCTTTCTGTAATGTCCTTTCCATCTGTCATCGTCTCTTCCTGGCTGTGCTTGACCAGGTAGGGATCCAGAGTCAATTGTCTGTGCTTCATAACAGTTTCTTCCTGAGCAATGCACTTGCCCTGAAGTTTAAGAAAGATGCCTCGATTTGTTTTAATTCTTCCAACTTTTAATATAATCTTTTTTGTCCTTCTTGGCCATTTAAAACATACTGTCTATATCTTTAAAGTTTAAAGAAATTAACAAGTTAGTTTGGTTTCTAGAGGGTGGGAGGAGTTTTCTTTGAGCATTGCACCCTCTTGATATACCCACTGATAATTTTTTTCCTTTCATGATATTTGTTTAATGATTTCTTTTTTTTTTGAGTTGGAGTCTCACTCCGCTGCCCAGACTGGAGTGCAGTAGCATGCTCCTGGCCACCACAGCCTTCCAAGTAGCCAGAACCACAGGCCTGTGCTACCACACCTAGCTAATTTTTTACTTATTGTAGAGATGAGGTCTCACCAAGTTGTCTGGGTGGGTCTTGAACCTGCAGGCTCAGGCAATCTACTCACCTCAGCCTCCCGAAGTGCTGGGATTACAGACTGAGCCACTGAGCCTGGCCTAATGATTTCTTTTAAAATGAGTCTCATGTTGGTCTTTCTCTGCTTCTGCTGGCAAATCATTTATTCACAGAGGAATTTTCTTGATCTATTTTCAAGCTTTATAAGTTTCTCTTCACTTATCCATTTAAAAAAATACATGAATGTCTGCTGTAGTGTGGGTTTCTAATGGAGAGCCCTATCATATAGACTGAATATGTGTCTCTCCAAAATTCATATGTTGGACCCAAATCACCAATGTGATCATATTAGGAAGTAGGGCCTTTGAGAGGTGATTAGGTTGTGAGGGCAGGGCCTCATGAATAAGATTAGTATCCTCATGAAAGAGGCGCCAGAGAACTATCTTGCTCCTTATGCCATGTGAGAACATAGAGAGAAGGCACTCTCTATGAACCAAAGAGCAGGCCCTCACCAGACACCTAATATGCTGGTACCTTGACCTTGGACTTTCCAGTCTCTAGAACTATGAGAACTACATTATAAGCCATCCAGTTTATGGTGTTTTGTTATGGCAGCCTGAATGCACTAAGACAAAGCATCATAGAGAAATATATAGAAGTCTGATCTCGCATACTGTGCATTTCCAAATCTGTTTGTTGGCGTGTTTGGCTTCGGGGAAAGAGGGTAAGGAGTTGAGATATGGGAGAAGTGAGGGAATGCTAAAATGGGCCACGGAGAAGGCCTCAAACTGATTTCACAAACAGCCTGGAGAATGGGCTCTCAGGTTCAGAATCAGTGAGGGGAGTCTCTGGAATTCACTAGGCTTAGACTAAATCTGAGTTTAAAGATATGCACATTACATCTTGACAACTGTTCCTTCATATGCTGAAACTAGATAATATAGAGACTGAGAAAGTTGGACCTTTCTTTGAAGAGATGGGGAGTGTTACCCACCAAATCTTTGTGTCTTGCTCAAATTTATATGTTGAAACTCAATCATCAGTGTGATGTTATTTATGTCCTACCATGTTGCCCTGCCACATTGTAAAGTCTGGCCTCTTTTCAAGCTGAGACTTTTCCACCCTGCGATCTCAGGCCCTAGTCCAGTTGCTACCATAAACCCTGGGAAATGCCGCCCAGCTGCCTGTTCAATGTTGCCCCAGCTTCTAAGGGTGCTGTCAGCCTCTTCAGGGATTGCTACTACTGCAGAGAGCCACTAGCCCATATCACTCCCCTCCTGGGCATCCCACACACCAAGTATCTGATGAATGGGGCAGGGAAACAACTCTGAAGTGCCAGAGGACCCCAGGCTCTGGAAATAGCTTTGGAGATGGGACCTTTATGACTAAGTCATAATTCTTCATGAATGAGATTAATGGCCTTATAAAAATAGGGGAATACATGAGATCTCTCTCTCTGCTCCCCCACTAATTAAGAATACAACAAGAAGATGACCATCTATAAACCAGGAAGAGGGCTCTCCCCAGACACAAGATCACCTTGATCTGGGACTTTCCAGCCTTTGGGAATACAAGAAATAAATATTTGTTGTTCAAGCCATCCAGTCTGTGATATATTTGTTATAGTAGCCTTAAATGGCTAAGACAGGTAGGAAAGGAACAGGGAGTTCAGTCAAAACAAAGCTACCAGGAACCACAGAACTTGCTTTCCCCTGCAGTGCTGACTTCCCACATTCCTCCTCACCCCCATGGCTTCACCTGAGGTGTGGCATCAACCTCAGGTGAATAAGATCTGACCAGAGCTTACTAGAGTCAATCAACACTCGTGTGGGTCCCTGAATCTCTTACACTTTTACTAGTTTTTATCTTCTTGATCTGCAAATAATTTTCTCATGTTTTTCCTACCTATGGCTCAGGAGCTGTTGCAGTTTGGTGTTCAAGGAAGCAGGCTCTGAGATGGAGCAGAGCATGCTGGATGCTTATTGGCTAGGCCCTGCAGCAGGGAGGGAAGGAGGAAGGATTGGGCAGATAAACTGAGCTGTGAGGCAAGCCAAAGACAGTCTGGGGAGCTCTGGCACTTCAGAGTTGTTTCCCTGCCCCATTCATCAGACACTTGGTGTGTGGGCTGCCCAGAAGAGGTGTGGCTCTCCTCAGTAGTAGCAATTCCTGAAGGGCTGACAGCACCCTTAGAAGCCGGGGCAACATTGAAGGGGCAGCTGGGTGGCACTTCTCAGGGTTTACTGCAGGAGCTGGACTAGGGCCTGAGATCCCAGGGTGGAAAAGTCTTAACTTGAAAAGAGCCCAGACTTTACAATGTGGTAGGGTGACATGGTAGGACACAAATCATTATAGCACAATATGGCAATTATTATAATTGAAGTGTGCTTAAAATGTCAGCATGGGTTTGTGTATATGTATGCAGAAAGAACTGTTTACAATTACTTGGGTTTTAAATTAATTTTTAAAGATAAATATTTTGAAATCTGCTTTGCCTAAGTCTACATTCAACACAACTCTTGTTATTCTGTACACAAATCTAGTAAATTTTAAATAAAAATGAAATGATCACTTTCCATTAGGCTTTTGAATAATGTTTCATTCATTCAAGTTGAACACATTTAATTATCTCCAAACAATTACTCTAATTTACACACTTAGCTTAATTTACTAAATATTTTGAACTATATTTATACATTTACTATATTTTCTTTTTAAAGTCTCCAAATGTCTAGTAAGGGAACTTATGACCCTAAAAAAAAAATTCTTCCTAGGTATTTAAAACTAGTAAATTGATTATATATAACTTATAAATCAACCAATACTGACATCTTCACCAAATTCAAACAGTTTCACAACTTTCTTTCTTTCCTTTTTTTTGATTTTTAGTTGGAGTCTCTCTCTGCCATTCAGACTGGAGTGTAGTGGCATACTCCTGGCCACCGCAGCCTCCACCTGCTAGGCTCCAGCAATCCTTTTGCCTCAGCCTTCCAAATAGCTGGAACTACATGCATGTGCTACTATGCCCGGCTAAGTTTTGATTTTATTGTAGAGATGAGGTCTCGCCAAGTTGCCCAGGTGGGTCTCGAACCTGCGGGCTCAGGCAATCCACTCACCTCAGCCTCCCAAAGTGCTGGGATTACAGGCTGAGCCACCGAGTCTGGCCAGTTTTACAATTTTCAACATTAAAATCATTGGCAGGATTAAAATGGCAAATATGAGGCAGCTGGAGTGAGTTACTCCTATAGAGTAAACCAAGATAGAATGAATTTCCTCAGCACCCAGAAAGGAACAGATCCAGCAGCACACCCCAAGAGTCTCTAAAGGAGTGATAATAACCACTTAGAGCAAAAAAAGAAGAAAAATGATCCACCAACTTGGGCTGAAACTGGCTAGACTCGCTCCTGCACCACACAGTACACCACAGCCTCCAGACATAGTGGGGAAGGTGAGTGACAGGAATTCAGAAGTTCTGTGATCCTCCCATGAACCCACAGGGTTCTTTGGGCTTTGTGCAATCCCAGTCCCTCACAGGAAACTGCCTTCCCCTCAGCCATGCTCTGCTGTGGAGTAGTACAGGAAAAAAGTCAAGGTCAAGAGCAGCGCCAGCCACCATTTCCCAGGAACTCAACTCTTGCAGGGTGGAGCAACTGCTTTCCAGCTGGCTCCAGAAGGTATAAACTCCACAACCAAAGAAAGTTCCTAAATGGGCGGGTTGCCTGAGAACAACTGAGAACCTAAGGTCAGCTGCACCTTGACATTCAGATCACAGAGTGCCTGGGGCCAAGGTGGGAGCCAAGTGGGACTCTCACTTCCCTTGTGAACTCTTCTGTGTCTGCTCTGCCTTACACCAGTGCCTGGGACTCCCCCCAATCCCTACTGGGGCCACTAAATGTGCACACTGCTGGGGTGTTTCAGCTCCTTCACCTTCACTGTCATGGAAAGCTCAAAACAGAGAACTTGGGAAATCCTTGGAGCCCTTCCCTTGGCATAGGTTGGCAGGGCACTTTCTTGGAGCAACACTCCAAAGGAGAAACCCTACGGCCACCATCGTAGTCAGCTTTCTCCCACAAGTTTCACCTCCTGGCTGGAGATCAACAGTACAGCCATTCATATCAGATACAATCTCTCAGCCTTGAGTAAGGCCGTATCCCAAGTGCCAGCTAACAACACTTTCTAAGCCATTCCAGGCACTCAGCACAGGACTGTCACATCTGGCAATTGAAAAATGCACAACTCAAAGGCTATATATAACCAACGAAACCCTACTGTGTTTGTCAGTGCCCTGTCAAGCTCAAATAAGAATAAATTGCCTAGCCAAATAAGAAACAACCAGAAAAATAATTCTGACAAAATGAAAAACAGAGTTATCCAACACCTCCAAAAGACCATATCAACTACTCAGCAACAAACCCCAACCAAGTGAAATTGTAAAATTCCAGACATAGAATTCATAAGGTTGATGATAAAACTGGTCACCAAACTTCAGGAGAAAGTTGAAAACCAACATATAAAAAACCAAACTATTCAAGACACAGATGAAAAATTATCCAAAGATTTAGAGACACACACACACACACACACACACACACACACACACCTGAACTTCTGGAGGTGAAAGAAACATTTAGGAAAGTACAAAATGAGGTGGAAAGTTTTAACAGTAGACTAGAACAAGCAGAAGAAAGAATCTCAGAACTTGAAGGCAAGACTTTTGAATTAACTCAATCAGACAATAAAAAAAAGAATCAAGAGAATGGAACAAAGTTTCCAAGAAATGTGGGATTATATAAAACATCCAAACCTAAAAATTATAGGTGTTCCTGAGGAAGAAGAGTAACCAGCAGGTTTGGAAAACATATTTTAGGGAATAATGGAGGAAAACTTCCCTGGCCTTGCCAGAGATCTAAATATCCAGATACAAAAAAAACCAAAGAACACCCAGAATATTCATTGCAAAAAGGTTATCCTCAAGGCTTATACTCATCTGGCTATGCAAAGTTAATGTGAAAAAAAAAACATTTTAAGAGTAGTGAGACAAAATCATCAAATAACTTACAAAGGTAAACCTATCAGACTAACAGCAGACTTCTCAGAAAAAACCCTACAAACCAGAAGGGATTGGGGCCCCATTGTCAAACTCCTTAAGCAGAATGATTGTCAACCAAAAATTGTATATGCTTCAAAACCAAAGGTTCATAAATGAGGAAGAAATAAAATCCTTGGTAGATAAGCAACACTGAGGGAATTTGTTACCATTAGACTGACTCTATGAGAAATATGAGTCCTAAATACTGAAGCAAATGGTCAAAATACACCAGAAGAAAAATGAAAATGATAAATTTCACAGGCTTTATGGAACATCAACATAATAGAGAAATAAATTTAAAAACAATCAGATAACAACTAGTATGTTGACTAGAATATTACCTCACATATCATTGTTAACTTTGAACATAAATGGTCTCAATGACCCACTAAAAATATACAGACTGGCAGAATGGATCAAAAAAACAATTCAAATATCTGCTACCTTCAAGAGACTCACTCAACTCACAAAGACTCCTGTAGACTCAAGGTAAAGGGATGGGGATAAATACTCCAAGCAAATGGAAACCAAAAACAAGCAAGAGTAGTCATTGTCATATAAGATAAAACAAACTTTAAATTAACAAAAGTAAAGAAAGACAAAGATGGCTATTATATAATGATAAAGGGATCAATCCAACAAGAAGATATAACAATTTTAAGTACATATATACCTAACACCAGAGCTCCCAGGTTATAAAACAAATTCTATTAGACCTAAAAAAGAGATAGACAGCAACACAATAATAGTGGGAGACTTCAACACTCCACTGACAGCAATAGACAGATCATCAGTGCAGAAAGTCAACAAAGAAACATTGGAGTTGAACAACTTTAGAGGAAATGGAACTAACAGACATCTACGGAACATTTCATCCCCAAACTACAGAATACACATTTTTTTTTCAACAGCACATGGGACATTTGCCAAGATAGGCCATATGATAGGACACAAATCAAGTCTCAATAAATGCAACGAAATTGAAATCGTATCAAGAATTATCTCAGACCACAGTGAAATAAAACTAGAAATTAAATTCAAGAAGAACTCACAAAACCAAACAAAGATATGGAAGTTAAACAACTTGCTCCTGAATGATCCTTGAGTCAACATTGAAATCAAGGTGGAAATTAAAAAACTTGAAATGAATGACAATTATGAAACAAGTTATCAAAACCTCTGGGACATAACCAAAGCTATGCTCAGAGGAAAATGTATAACACTTAAAGCTTACACTGATAAGACTGAAAGATCACATATCGACAACCTAACATCATAATGCTTCAAGGAACTAGAAAAACACAAAAAAACCAAACCCAAAGCTAGCAGAAGTAAAGAAATAACAAAGATCAGAGCAGGACTAAATGAAATTGATTTAAAAATACAGGCTGGGTGTGGTGGCTCAAGCCTGTAATCCCAGCACTTTGGGAGACTGTGGTGAGAGGATTGCCTGAGCCCAGGAGTTTAAGACCTTGTCTCTACAATAAATAAATAAATAATTAGCTGGGCATGGTAGTGCATGAGTGTAGTTCCAGCTACTTTGGAAGGCTGAGGTGGAAGGATCCCCTGAGCCCAGCAGGTTGAAACTGCAGAGGCCGTGAGCATGCCACTGCACTCTAGCCTGGGTGACAGAGTGAGACTCCTACTCAAAAAATTAAAAAAAATAAAAATAATAAAAATACAAAGGATCAGTGAAACAAAAAGTTGGTTCTTTGAAAAGATAAACAAAACTGATAGACCACTGGCTAGGTTAAGAAACAAAGAAAGAAGACTAACATTAGCTCAAACAGAAATGAAAAAGGAGACAATACAAACTGATATGACAGAAACTCAGAAGCTCATCCAAGAATATTATGAACAACTCTATATAAACAAACTACACAATCTAGAGGAAACGGATAAATTCTTGGAAACATACAACACCCAACCTTGAGCCAGGAAGAAGTAGAAATCCTGGACAGATTGATAATGAGTAGTGAGATTGAAACAGTAATGAGAAGTCTATCAACAACAAAAAAGTCCTAGACCCGATGGACTCACAGCTAAATTCTACCAGACCTTCAAAGAAAAACTGGTACCAATTTTACTGAAGTTTTCCACAAGATTGAAGAAGAGGGAATCCTCCCTATCTCATTCTATGAGGCCACTATCAGTCTGATACCAAAGCTGGGGGTGGGGGAGGAGGACAGGCACATGGTGAAAAAGAAAACTACAGACCAATATCACTTATGAACATAGATGCAAAAATCCTCAACAAGATATTAGCCATCCAAATTTGACAACACATTAAAAAAATGATACACCATGACCAAGTAGGTTTTTTTCCAGAGATGGAAGGGTGGTTCAACATATGTAAGTCAATAATCATGATCCACTACATAAACAGAGTTCATATGACATTTCAATAGACACAGAAAGAACATTTGATAAAACCAGCATTCCTTCGTGAAAAACATCCTCAGCAAAAAAAGGCATAGAGGGAACATTCCTCAAAATAATAAAAACCATATACAACAAACCCACAGTCAATGTTATCTTCAACGGAGAAAGTTAAACATATTCCCCCTCAGAACTGGAACAAGGCAAGGATGCCCCACTTTCACCACTCTATTCAACATAGTAGTACTGGAAGTCCTAGCTAGAACAATCAGGCAAGACAAAGAAATGAAGAGTATCCAAATTGGAAAAGAATAAATCAGAATATCTCTGTATGCTGATTATATAGAATCCTAAAGACACCTCCAAAAGAATCTTGGAGTTGGTAAATGAATCCAGTAAAGTTTCAGGATACAAAATCAGCATATACAAATCTGTAGCACTGCTATATACTAAAAGTGACCACTCTGAGTATCAAATTGAGAAAGGAGACAGCTAGAGAAAGCCTAGGCAGACAGGGTGGGTCCTCTGGTAGCAATGTAGCAAACTTCCAGTAGGCCTCTCAGGTTGATACACTTGATTTGGTAAACAAGTTCTGTGCGAGCCTCTCAAGCTAGAGCTTAAGTAGTCACTACTGGGCCAGAAAAGCAACCAATCAGCTTGCTACCAAGTACTGACCAATCAGCTCACCATTAGGCCCCTACCTCCTGCAGATTGGCTCTCAGTACTGACCAATCAGAACAGCTAGTGCTGTCCAGTCAGCTCAGTCTTAGGGCTTGGTCCTAGGGCTATATAAGCACCATGTTTCAGCTCCAAATCACCAACCTCCTTGGGTCTCCTCCCACTGTGGGAGCTTTTCTATGCTTTCAGTAAATCCTGCTCTCTCACTTTCCAGCTGTCCATGTTCCTCATTCTTCCTGAACATGAGACAAGAACCCCAACCTAAAGAACTGCAGAAGATCATTGGCGCTGAAGAGCCGTGCACCCTGGAGGCTGGCTTGCCAGTCAATGGAGCCAACAGAACGGGGAGAGCTGCAAGAAGAAGGTGAGACTCAGAAGCTGAGACACTCCAGGACTAGGCTTGCCAACCCACCAAATCAGTAACACTCTCAGGGTTTGACTTGCCAACCCATTAGAGCCAACACTCCAGGGGCTAGGCTTGCCAGCCCACCGAATCAGCAGTACTCTCAGGACTTGGCTTGCCAGCCCATTAGAACTGACACTTCTGGAGCTAGGCTTACCAGCCTCTTGAGTCAACCCTCTCAGGGGCTCCGCTGGCCGACTCATTGAGCTGACACTCTCGAAGTTCAGGCTGACCTGAAAAATCCATATCAAAATCAAGAACTCAATTCCAGTTACAATAGCAGCCAGAAAGCTAAAATACCTAGGAATACATCTAATCAAGGAGGTGAAAGATCTCTAAAGGAGAACTACAAAACTAATGAAAGAAATTGCAGAGTATACAAATGGAGAAACATTCCACACTCATCAACTGGAAGAGTCAACATTATTAAAATGACCAAATTACACAAAGTAATCTACAGATTCAGTGCAACCCCTGTCAAACTACCAACATCATTTATCACAGAATTAGAAAAAATAATCCTAAAATTAATATAGAATCAAAAAAACAAACAAACAAAAACACCCCTAAACGCAGAATAGCCAAAGCAATCCTAAGCAAAAAGAACAAAGCCGGAGGCATCACATTACCTGATTTCAAATTATACTACAAGGCAATAGTAACCAAAATAGCATGGTACTGGTACAGAGCAGACACATGAACCAATGGAACAGAATATATACACTGGGGAAAGAACATCCTATTCAACACATGGTGCTGGGAAAATTGGATAGCTGCATTCAGAAAAATGAAACTTGACACCTATACAAAAATTAACTCAAGATGGATAAATGACTTAAATGTCAGACTTGGTGAAATCATAAAAATACTAGAAGAAAACCTAGGAAAAACTTTTATGGACATCCGCTTAGGCAAAGAATTTATGGCTAAAACCCTGAAAGCAAATGCAACTAAAACAACAACAACAACAACAACAACAACAAAGTGGGACTTAATTAAACTAAAAAGCTTCTGCACAGCAAAAGAAATAATCAACAGAGCAAACAGGCAACCAACAAAATGGGAGAAGATATTTGCAAACTACACATCTGACAAAAGACTAACATCCAGTATCTATAAAGAACTCAAACAAATCAGTAGGACAAAAGCAAATAGCCCCATTAAAAAGTGGGCAAATAACAGACACATGAAAAAGTGCTCAGCCTCACTCATCATCAGAGAAACGCAAATCCAAACCACATTGAGATACCACCTAACCCCAGTAAGAATGGCCATCATTAATAAAACAAACAACAACAGATGCTGGTGAGGATGTGGAGAAAAAGGAATGCTTCTACACTGTTGGTGGGAATGCAAACTAGTGCAACCTCTTTGGTAGACAGTATGGCAATTTCTGAAGGAATTAAAAATTGATCTTCCATATGATCCAGCAATTCCCCTGTTGGGAATATACCCAGAGGAACTCAAATAATTCTACAAAAAAGATACTTGCACATGTATGTTTGTTGCAACTCTATTCATGATAGCAAAAACATGGAACCAACCATGCTGCCCATAGAAGCTGGACTGGATTAATAAAATGTGGTACATATACATAATGGAATATTATGCAGCCACAAAGAAGGACAAACATATGGACATCGCAGCAACTTGAATGGATTTACAGTCAATTATACTCAATGATCTAACACAGAAATAAAGAACAGAGTACCATATGTTCTTACTCATAAGTGGACCTTGAACAATTATCATAGTACTATAAGAAAGGGATTGGTAGTAGTGGGAAACTGCCAGGGGAGGGGGGGTGGGATTGGCAGTTGGGGGAAACTGTTAGAGAGGGAGGGGCACACCTCATCAACAAGGGTACCTGCACAATCAACGTTTGTATACCTAACTCTGAATTGTACCCCACATCTTTAAAAAAAAAAGTGGGCAAATGACATGAACAAACATCCCTCGATAGAAGATATACAAGTGGCAAAAAAATATTTTAAAATGCTCAATATCAGTCATTATCAGGGAAATGTAAATTAAAACCACAATAAGATACCACCTTAAGCCAGTCAGAATGGCCATTATTTAAAAAAGAAAAAGATGCTGACACAGATGTGGAAAAAAGTGTAAAGCTTTCGATAAAATCCAGCACCCCTTCTTTTTTTTTTGAGTTGGAGTCTCATTCTGTCGCCCAGACTGGAGTGCAGTGGCCATTCCCGGCCACCGCAGCCTTTACTTGCTTGGCTCCAGCAATCCTTCCGCCTCAGCCTTCCAAGTAGCTGGAATTACAGGCATGCACTACCACGCCCGGCTACTTTTTTGATTTATTGTAGAGATGAGGTCTTACCAACTTGCCTAGGCGGGTCTCGAACCTACGGGCTCAGGTAATCCACTCACCTCAGCCTCCCAAGGCGCGGGATTACAGGCTGAGCCACCGAGTCCAGCATTCCTTCTTGATAAAAATCTGTGAACACCTAGGCATAGAGGGAACATACCTGAAAACAAAGCCATCTACAATAAATCCATAGCCAACATATTGTTAAACAGACATAAACTGGGAGCATTTCTCCTAAAAACCAGAACAAAACAAGGCTGCCCTCTCTCACCCTTCTTGTTCAACATTGTGTTGGAAGTACTAGCTAGAGCAATCAGACAAGAGAAGGATATCAGGGGTATCCTTATAGGAAAAGAGGAAGTTAAGTTATCCCTCTTTGGTGGTAATATGATTCTAGACCTTGAAAACCCAAGAGAATCTGTCAAAAATCTCCTTGCAGTGATCAACTTTGGCAAAGTCTCCCTGTACAAAATAAACATGCAAAAGATAGTCACATTCTTATATACTAAAAACAAACAGGGAGAGATCCAAATAAAAACACAATCCCATTCAAAAGAAAAACAAAAAGATGAAATACCCCAGTGTCTTCCTAACCAGAGAAGTGAAAGATCATTACTTGTACAACACTACAAAACACTGCTCAAAGAAATCAAAGACACAAACAAATGGAAAAATAGTCCATGCTCATGGATTGAAAGAATCAACATTGTGAAGATGTCCATTCTACCAAACGCAATCTACAGATTCAATGCAATACCCATTAAATTACCAACATCATTCTTCTCAGACCTGGAAATGACAATACAGAAATTCATATGGAAGCATAAAAGACCACAAATAGGCAAAACAATCCATAGCAAAAGAAACAAAGCAGGAAGTATATCACACTTTCAGACTTTAAATTTTTCTATAAGATTACAATAATCACAACAGTCTGGTACTGATACAAGAACAGGCATATAGACCAATGGAACAGGATAGAATTCCAGAAGCAAAATCTCAATTTCTCAATCAACTCATCTTCGACAAAGCCTCCACCATCAACAACTGGGGAGAGGAGAACCTATTCAGCAAATGGTGCTGGGAAAACTGACTGACCACATGCAGAAGACTGAAACAGGACCCTTACCTATCACCATACACAAAAATCAACTCTAAATGAATCAAAGACCTAAATGTAAAACTTCAAACTCTAAGAATCTTATAAAACGCAGGAGACACCCTTATGGAAATTGGAATAGGCAACCAATTCCTGATCAAAACCTCAGATGCCCATGCCATAAGAGATAAGATAGAGAAGTGGGACCTCATCAAACTGAAAAGTTTCTGCAAAGCAAAAGAAGGCATCAAGAGAGCAGGGAGACAGTCCCCAAACTGGGAAAAAATATTTGCCAACTGTATGACAAAGGCCTAACATGCAGGGTTTACAAGGAACTGAAACATGCCAAAAAGAAAAACAAACATCCCTATTGAAAAGTGGGCAAAAGATATGAAGTCACTTCTAAAAGAAGACATATGAGCAGCCAACAGATACATGAAAAAATGCTCAGTCTTGCTAATCATCAAAGAGATGCAAATTAAAACCACACTGAGATACTACCTAACTCCAGTCAGGATGGCCATCATCAAGAATTCAAAATAACAATAGACGCTGGAGAGGATGTGGGGAAAAGGGAATGCTTCTACAATGTTGATGGGAGTGTAAACTAGTACAAACTCTGAAAAACAGTGTGGTGATTTCCAAAAGATCTAAAAAATCAACCTTCCATATGACCCAGCAATTCTCCTTCTAGGAATATACCTGGAGGAACTTAAATCATTCTATAAAAAATACCTGCACATGCATATTTATTGCAACATTATTCACAATAGCAAATAAAAACATGGAACCAATCATGCTGTCCATCAAAAGTGGAATTAATTTAAAAATGTGGTATATATACATTATGGAATATTATGCAGCTGTAAAGGACAAAATTATGGACTTTGTAGCAATGTGGATGGATCTAGAGACTATCATACTTAGTGATCCTTCACACAAAAAAAGAACAGAATACCACAAGTTCTCAGTCATAAGTGGACCCTGACCATTTATCATAGTATTATAAGAAAGTGATTGGCCATAATATTATAAGAAAGTGATTGGCCATAGTGGGACATTGCTGGGGCAGGGAGAGAGGACACATAACATCAATAAGGGTACCTAATCTCAAACCAGGCAAAGTGGGGACCAAAGGGAGGCCCAAACTTTACCTGTATAATGACCAATTATCTACGTAATCCTGAATAGTACCCACATCTATAAAGTAAAAAATACAAATAGATGCTGGCACAGATATGGAGAAAAAGTGTAAATTAGTATAACCTCTATGGAACATGGTATGGAAATTACTTAAATAATTAAAAGTAGGCCAGGCACGGTGAGTTCAAGCCTGTAATCCCATGCAGGTGCAGGTGTCTTTTTTAATAAAAGGATCACTGTGCCTTAGGGTAGATACCTAGTAGTGGGATTGCTGGATCAAATGGTAGGTCTACTTTTAATTCTTTTTTTTTTTTTTTTGAGTTGGAGTCTCACTCCATCATTGCCTAGGCTAGAGTGCAGTGGCATGGTCACCGCCAGCCCAGCGTCAACCTGCAGGGCTCCGGTGATTCTTCCGCCTCAGTCGTCCAAGTAGCCGGAACCACAGGTGCACTCTACCATGCCTGGCTAATTTTTTGATTCATTTGTAGAGATGAGGTCTCGCCAAGTTGCCCAGGCTGTTCTCGAACCCGTGAGCTCAGGCAATACCCTCACCTTGGCCTCCCAAAGAATTGGGATTACAGGCTTGAGCCCACTGTGCCTGGCCTGCTTTTAATTATTTAAGTAATTTCCATACCATGTTCCATAGAGGTTATACTAATTTACACTTTTTCTCCATATCTGTGCCAGCATCTATTTGTATTTTTTACTTTATAGATGTGGGTACTATTCAGGATTACGTAGATAATTGGTCATTATACAGGTAAAGTTTGGGCCTCCCTTTGGTCCCCACTTTGCCTGGTTTAAGATTAGGTACCACAGCACAATTCACAATTGTAAAGATGTGGAATCAACCTGAATTTCCATCAACTGATCAGTAGATAATGAAAATGTGGTATATATATATATATATACACAATGGACTACTACCCAGCCATAGATAAGAATGAAATCATGTCCTTTGCAGCAACATGGATGGAGCTGGAGATCATCATCCTAAGTAAACTGACTCAGAAACAGAAAACAAAATGCCACATGTTCTTACTCCTATATGGGAGCTAACTGATCACAAACATGGAAATAATAGACACTGGAGACACCAATAAGATGGGAAAGGGAAGGGGGGCTAGGGTTCAGAAACGACCTACAGGGCACAATGTTCACTATCTGGGGAATGGACCACCTGAGACCCAATCCCACCACTACACAATATGTCTATGTAAAGAATATGCATGTGTACCCCTGAAACTAAAATTTAAGAATTTTTAAAAATAAAATTAAATCTTAGACTTAGAAATCAACCAGTTTTAAACTGGGTTCTTTAACAAATGCATTGTGAGGGAATTTTTGAAACATGGAATTATAATAAATGAATTGAAAACTCGAGGGAAGAACCAATCATCATGTGTGAATCTTATATGCTTCCTGATTTTAAAAAAATTATGAAAAATTTCATGGTATTCATGAGGCAATGAGAAATTTGAACACTGACTGAATACTTGTTATTAAGGAATCAGCATCACGTGTGTGTGCGCGTGCACACACACACACACACACACACACACATACAAAACGCTATGACATCTGGGATTTGCTTCCAAATTAAATGGGAGAGGAGAGGCATATGTGAATGAAGAAGGATTGTCTTTGAATTGATAATTGCTAAAGCAGGATAATGGGTCCATGGAGCTCATTAGACTACGCCATACATTTTTGTATTTGCTTGAAATTCTTCCTAACACATACTTAAAAAAAAAATTAAATGGGAATTATAAGACCAATATTTGAGATTCCTTAAGATATCCTATTTTTAATAAAAACTCACGAAATACCAAATTCTTAGGTCATCTCTATGTCTGCAAAATGTATTCCTTAACTAATCCTAAAGCATTAATGCCATGGAATTGATTTGTTTCATTATCTGTTCTGAAACTACTTAGGGTTGGAAAGACACCCACTAGGCAGGAGTCTCAACTCTGGGAATTGACATTATTTTAAAGCTCCCCAGGTGGTTCTAATGTGTAGCCAGGGTTGAAAACCTCTGCATTCTTGCAGTCCTTGAACATTACTTGGAGGCTTGTTAACACACAGCACACTGGGCCTCACCCCCAGAGGTTCTGACCCACGTCTGTGGGGAGACCTGGGCATCTGCATTTATCACAAGTTCTGCATGATATTGCTGGTTCAAGGTCCACACTTTGAGAATCACCGTTTCAAGGCAAGTAGATTTACTACCTCAAGAGAGTTGAAGTTACCAGGCCTATAATTCAGATCCATTTCACTAAAACTCTCTCATGTAGCCTGAAGTTGCTTAATGTCCTGACTCCTGACTAGATACGGAAGCTGCAGCAGTATGTGACCAAGCACATTCATGTTTTGGCTGCTATGACAATGGGAGAAGAGACTTTCCTGGCATTGGGGTTTTCATCATCTCTATCCCCTGTGTTTAAATCACACACTTAACTAATTATAACTCCCAAGAACAGAGTGAAAGAGTGGATATCTGCCTTTACTCAGCTACATTCCTTTACTGCTTGCTTGAAGTTTTATTTTTAGCTCTCTTAAGACATTTTAGTTCTGAAGACATTCAAATACAAATCTTTATAGGGTCCTGAATTTCCTCACACTTTGGCATTGTGACCAAAGCTGTTAAGTCCTGGTTATCTTATAGCTGGAGCATCACAATCTGCCTGGAAAACCAGAGACAATCACAGAAGAGGCATTTTCTCAAGGGATGATAAGGGTGTGACAAGTGGACAAGGAAAACAGGGTCAGTGGGAAGAGACAGTCTTGTATTTTCATAATTTCTGGGATATCAAATGGAGGTTGTTGGGGTTTATAGGGGTGAGGGGAATGAGAAATGAGGCTGAACAGACAGTCAGGCATAGGTCAGGTGTTATGGAGGGAGGGTCTTGGGTGCCATAAAGGGGAAGAGTTTGATATATCCTATAGATGCTAAGAAGACCATTGATGAATTTTGAGCAGAAAAGTGACCTTATGAAATATACACATTATGAGATGATCCTGATAGTTGTGTGGAGGATAAATTGGAGCTCATGACCAGAAGCTGGAGTTTACCAATAAGGAGATTATTTGGGTAACAGCAGTGCATGACCACCTGGGCTGGTGAAGTTACAGTAGAGATGGGAGGAGAAGACAATAATAAAATGTGAATTCATTTGCATGCTGATGTTCATGTATGTACATATTTGTCTCAAGAGGATGTAAGACAAGTTAGATAATTGTGTAAAACTAACAAAGAAAACACTTCAATAAATGCAGGAGAAAGCAGAACAAATAGAAAAACAAAATAGGAACAATGAGATGAGGCCATGAAAGCAGTTCACACTGGGGAGTGATATCAGCAACACGGCCAACTGGAAGCTTCTACACTCCACCTGCCTCCTGCCCTCACACACAAACTCCAAAACAATGAATAAACAACTATATTTTGACCAAAATGAAGGAGAGCACCAGAGAACAGCAAAAAACAAACAAAAACAGCAGCAATTCTGAAGAGCACAAAAACCCAGGATGGTTGAATAGAGAAGGAATCACCTTACCTTTTACCTCTTGCCTCTTCCCAGTTTGGATCAGTTTGGAACCAGGAGTGACTCCTTCCTTCAGGAAAAAGGAAAGCAAGAGGAACCCATTGTGATCTCCATTGCCACTGCAGACACCAGAATTCTTCACTATTAGAGACTTCTGTGGTCCTCACGGGTTCTGAGCTTAGCTAAGAGAGATCTCAGCATCCACAGCTGAGACTTTGAAGGAAATGTTGATACTTTGCCCTGCCCTGCCCTACCCTGTCCATGACCCGTGCTGCTACTATGTTGTGCCATCTTGAAACTGGAGCACTGTGAGAGTGCTGTTCTGGGGGTCAGCAGCCATTGCACCCCTCCATTTCTGAGGCTTTGCTCCCACTGCAACACACCCATCTAGAAACATGCCATCTCCAAGTTAAGCTACTGTTGTCCCCTCCAGTCTTAAGGTCAAGGTATTGCAGAGCTGCTAAATTCTCCCTATTCCAGTTGCTTGACTTCCTAGGCTCAGGCAATCAATCCTCCACTTCAGACTCCCAAGTAACTGGGACTACAGTTTTACACCACTACACCCAGCTAATTTTTAATTTTTTTTCTAAAGACAAGGTCTCACTATGTTTCTCATGCCAGTCTCCAATTTCTGTGCTCAAGCAATCCTCCCTTAGAGTTGAGTTGAAGTGACTCCCCATACCCTAGGGACTTTGGTATCCTGCACACCAGAGTAGTTGACCCCACTCCCACTGATACCATAGATAAGACAGAGGTTCTGAGCATCGAGCACATTGGAGCAGTTGTACCTCCAGTGTCACAGCTGGCATGGTCTCCTGTCCCTTTAGGGCTCGAGAGGTTTCACCAATCTGTGTAGCCATGCTTTGGGGTGCCAGGCAGAAATGGTGCCTCAAATTCCAGGCAATTGGAGCCCTGGCTGAGCTTTACCATTCTACCCTTCAGGCCAAACAGCCACAGTGCTCCACCTACTTGGAACTGAACTAGTACCCCAAAATTCAAGCTGTTGAGGTGCTCTACCTCTCTCAGGAGTGGGGTCATGGCTGTCCTGCCATTTTCCTCCTGGGGCCCAAGCTTCAGCAGCATTATTACATTTCTGGGTCCTTATTGCTGCTGTACTCAGCATCACATAACCTGGACTTATCTCCCACCAGTCCAGCCAGATTTCAGAGTTGCCACTATGTAGTACCTTATCTCCCAAAGCCTGAGCTGCCATCTCCATGAGGTCTGAGTCTCTGGAGCACCTGTCTCCTCCAGATCTATGCCAGTGCTGCATACTGTCTCCCAAAGTGAGAATCACAGTTAAATCTCAGTCTTCTGGGCCTGAGCTGCTGGGATGTGCCTCAATCAACAGACCCTGGCTTAGTGGGAGGACTATGAATACGATCTCTCATGGCCTTGGAAAATGAACTTGCACCTCAAGTCCCTGGTGCTACAGTAGTTTCATAAGACCCTGAGCTCAAGAAACCAACTCCACAGCTGCTCTGAGCACCTATGTCCAGGATCCTAATGATTCCATGGCTGTCTGTGGCCCATGTCAGACCCAACACCAAGAGAGATTCCTTTAGCTATGACTCCCCACTCTGGGGAAGAGTGGGGAAGATAAGAACAGGAGGATCCCTAAAGCCCTTGCCCTAATAACATAGACAGTCACTGCCACTGCCATAAACTCCTGCAGCCTAGGCCACTTAGGCACATGTCATCATAGCTAACGTTGATCACAACTGAAGAAGCTGAATGAAGACTATACCACCGTACCTACATGAACCCAGAACCACCACATCCTGCCCAGCTGGCACCCTCAGGCCCATCTTCTGGAGAAAGTCTTCTATGAAAGTTACTCTGTAAAATTTTAAAGAGGTGACTATACCATTAAAGGCATATACACCAAGGCAGGGACACAAGAAACACTTTTTAAAAAATCAAGGAAAAATACCACCAAAGGAACATGATCATTCACATGTAAATAACCCCAAGGAAACATGAATTTATAAAGTATCTGAATAAGAAATCAAAATAATAATAAAGCAACTCAGTGAGATACAAGAGAATACAAATAACTAATACAATGAAATTAGAAAAATGATTTCTATCCTAAATTTAAAAATTAACAAAGATAAATATCATTTTAAAAATTCAAAAAAATCTGAAATCCTGAAGCTGAAGAATTCAATCAATAAAATAAAAAGTATAATAGAGAGTTTCAACCACAGACTATATCAAGCAGAAGCAGTAATTTGTGAACTTGAATTCAGTTCTCTTGAAACAACTCAGTTGGTGGGGGCGGGGGGACAAGAAATGAAAGTAAAGACAGCTTAGAGAACTTATAGAACACAATTAAGTGAACAGATTTCTGCATTATGGGTATTTTAGAAGGAGAAGAGTCAGAGAAAAGGATAGAAACCTTATTTAATAACATAACTGCTAAAAATGTTCCAAGTCTTAGGAAATATATGGAAATATAGATCCATGAAGCTTAAAAATCTCCAAACAGATCCAACCAGAGGTCCTCTCCAAGGCACATCACAATCAAACTGTCAAAAGGCAAAGACAAAGAAAGAATTTTCAAAACATCAAGCTACATATAAGAGAATACCCATTAGACTATTAGTAGGTTTCTTAGCAAAACTATTGCAGGTTGGGAGAAAATGATATGATAAATTCCAAATGCTAAAAGAAAAAAAAACCAAAACTGCTTGACAAGAATTCTATACCAAGCAAAACTGTTCTTCAGATATGAAGGAAAAATATACTTTCCCAGACAGCAAAAATTCAAGGAATTCATCACTGCTAGACTTGTTTTCTAGAAATGTTTAAGGGAGTTATTTAAGCAGAAATGAAAGGATAGTAATCACTATCATGAATACATATGAAAGTATAAAATTAGTTGGGCATTGTGGTGGCTCATACCTGTAATCCCAGCACTTTGGGAGGCTGAAGAGGGAGGATTGCTTGAGCACAGAAATTGAAGACTGGCATGGGAAACATAGTGAGACCTTGTCTTTAGAAAAAAAATTAAAAATTAGCTGGGTATAGTGGTGTACAACTGTAGTCCCAGTTACTTGGGAGACTGAAGTGGAGGATTGATTGCCTGAGCCTAGGAAGTCAAGGCTGCAGTGAGTAATGATTGTGCCACTGCACTTCAGCCTGGGCAACAAAGTGAAACCTTAACTCAAAAAAAAAAAATTTTTTTTTTTACCTCACTGGTAAAACTAAATACATAGTCAAATCCAGAATACTTTAATACTGACAGTAATGGACATATGTAAATCATACATATGTGTAATGTGAAAGTTAAAGGCAAAAATGGTAAAAAAAATTATTAAAGCTGTAATAAATTGTGAGGGGAAGAAGGTGAAAGTCTGGAATTTTTGTATATGACAAAAGTTAAGTTGTTATTATTAGCTTAAAATAGTTGATTATAACTATATGATGTTTATGTAAACCTCATGGTAACCAAAAAACAAAAAACTACAGCAGATATACAAAAGAGAAAGAGAAAGGAATCAAAGCTTAACACTATAAAAGATGATCAAATCACAAAGTTAGATGGCAACAGAGGAAGAAACAAAGGAACTACAAAACAACCAGAAACAAAAAACAAAATTACAGTAGTAAATCCTTACTTATCAATAATATCCTTGAAAATAATTAATTAAATCATCCAATCAAACAACATTGACGGGCTGAATGATGGTGTTGTTTCTGTTTTTTTTGTTTTGTTTTTTTTTTTGGTTTTTTTTTGTAGAGATGAGGTCTCGCCAAGTTGCCCAGGCTGGTCTTGAACCCGCAGACCTGAGGCAATCCACTTGCCTCAGCCTCCCAAAGTGCTGGGACTATAGGCTGAGCCACCAGAATTTTTTGTTTTGTTTTAAGAAATACCTATATGTTGCCTACAAGAGATCTACTTAAACTTCAAGGACACACAAAGGCTGAAAGTGAAGAAGTGGAGAAAGATATTCACAGCTGATGGGCTGCCATGCAAATTGAACCAAAAGATGGCAGGGGTGGCTATGTGATAAAGTAAACTTCTTGTCAAAACTGTCACAAGAGACAAAGTTGTTATTGAATGATAAAGGGGTTAATCATCAAGAGGACACAACAATTATAAATACATATGAACCTAACATTGAAGCCCCTAAATACATAAAGCATTAATAAACATAATACATTAGTCAACATGAAAGAAGAAGTAGAGAGCAACACAATAATAGTAGAAAACTTTAACATCTCACTTTAAACAATGGACGGATCAACCAGACAGAAAATTAATAAGAAAATATTGGCCTTAAATTGCACTTTAGACCAATAGACCTAGCAGACATATACAGGACTTTCCACTCAACAGCAGCAGAATACATATTTTTTCTCTAATGCCATATATTAGGCCACAAAACAAGTCTTAACCAATTTAAGAAGACTGAAATCATATCTAGTGTTATTGTAGTCCACAATGATATAAAACTAACAATCAATAACAGGAATAATCTTTAAAAATGTACAAATATATGAAAATTAAATAATGTGGTCTTGAACAATCGATAGGTCAAAGGAGAAACCAAAAGAAAAAATTAATGAAAACATGACATACCAAAACTTATGAGATGCAGCAAAAACAGTTCTAAGAGAGAAATTTATAGCAATCAATGCCTATATTCTAAAAAGAAAAAAGATCCAAAAATGAAGAGTCTAACATTATTTCTCAAGGAATTGAGAAAAACTAAACTCAAAATCAACAGAAGAAAATATTAAAAAATCAGAACAAAAATAAATAGAGAATTGAAAAATACAGAAAAAATTAACAAAACACAGAGAGTTTATTTTTTGTAAAAATAAATAAATAAGTAAGTAAATTAGACAATCTCGTAGCTATTCTTACAAAAGAGAGAGACAGAGAGAACACTCAAATAAGATTTTTAAAAGTGGCTGAGCACAGTGGCTCACGCCTATAATCGCAATACTTTGTGAGGCTGAGGTGAGAGGATTGCCTGAGCCCATGGGTTGGAGACCAGCTCAGGCAACTTGACAAGACCTCATGTCTACAATAAATTCAAAAATTAGCTGGGTGTGGTGATGTGTGCCTGTAGTTCCAGCTACTTGGAAGGCTGAGGTAGAAGGATTGCCTGAGCCCAGCAGGTCAAGGCTGCGGTGGCCAGGAGTATGCCACTGCATTCCAGCCTGGGCAACAGAGTGACTCTAACTAAGAAAAAAAAGGTTTTAAAAAGTGAAAAATCACAATGGACACCTTAGGAGTAAGAGGATCAGAATGGACTATTATGAACAACTACATGCCAACTACATTACCAAGGAAATGGAAAAATTTCTATGAAAATAAAACCTAACAAAAGATTGATTCAGGAAGAAATACAAAATCTGAAGAGACAAATAACAAAGAAACTGGAGATTTAAAAAAAAAAACAAAAAAAACACCTCAACAAAGAAAAGCCCAGAACCAGATGGATGAATTCACAATTGAATTCCAGCAAACATTCAAAGAAGAATTGATACTAATAATTTCTAAACACTTCCAATAAATAGATCTAGTGGAAATACTTCCAAACACATTTTATGAGTTTAGCATCACCTTAATACAAAGCTAGACAAAAACATCACAAGAAGAGAAAACTATAAGCCAATCTCTCTGATTCACTGATACAGACATTTTAAATAAAATATTAGCAAACCAGCCGGGCTCGGTGGCTCAGCCTGTAATCCCGCGCCTTTGGGAGGCTGAGGTGAGTGGA
>NW_007253552.1:17485-20845 GCF_000164805.1 Carlito syrichta | reverse complement strand
CTGCACTCCAGTCTGGGTGACAGAGTGAGACTCCAACTCAAAAAAAAAAAAAAATTAGCAAACCAAATCCAATAACATTTGCAGAAAGACAAAAGCCATATGATCATCTCAGCTGATGTGGAAAAAACATTTGACAAAGTCCAATATCCTTTTTTGATAAAAACTCTCAACAGTTTAGGTATAGAAGAAAAATTTCTCAACATAATAAAGGCCATTTACAAAAAAACCCACAGCTAATACGGTAATCAACTGGAAAAAACTGAAAATTTTTTTGCTAAGATCTGATACAAGGCAAGGATGTCCACTCTTGCCACTTCTATTCAACATAGTACCAGAAGTATTTGCAAGAGAAATCAGATAAGGTTAAAAAATAAAAGGCATCCAAATTAGAAAGAAGGAAGTAAAATGATATTTATTAGCCAATGACATGATTCTATATGTAAGAGATCCCAAAGCATCCACAAAATATCTGTTAGAGTAAGTGAACGAAGTTGCAGAATACAAAATCAACATGCGAAAAATCAGTAGCATGTTAATATACAGTAACAGCCTTAATGAAAAAGAAATAAAGAAAACAATTCCATTTATAATGGCATCCAAAAAATTAATAGAATACTCAGGAACAAATTTAACTACCAAAGTGAAAGATCTGTATGCTGAAGACTATAAAATATCAGTAAAAGACATTGAAGAAGACACAAATAAAAAGATGTCCCATGTTCGTGGATTGAAAGAAGTAATATTGTTAAAATGTCCATACTACCCAAAGCAAGATACAGATTCCAATCCCATCAAAATTTCAAAGGCATATTTCACAGAAATAGATAAAAAAACAATCCTAAAATTCACATGGAAACATTAAAGACCCTGAAAAGCCATAACAATCTTGAGGAAAAAAAAATGTTGGAGGCATTACATGTCCAGATATAAAATTATATTATAAAACTAAGGTAATCAAAACAGTATGGCATAAAAATGGACACATAGGCCATAGGATAGTAGAGTTCAAAAATAAATCCTAACATACAGGCCAATTAATTTTTCACAAAGACACCCAGAAGACATAATGAGGTAAATGTAGTCTCTTTAACAGATGGTGCTGGGAAAACTGAATTTCCACATCCAAAAGAGTGAAATTGGACCCTTATCTTACTCCATTCACAAAAATCAACTCAAAATAGATAAAAGACCTGAGTATAAGACCAGAAACTATAAAACTCCTTGAAGAGAAAAATAAAAGTTCCTTGGCAATTATTTTTGGGGAAATTATCAAAAGCTTAGGCCACAAAAGCAAAAATGAGTGGAGCTACATCAAACTAAAAAGCTTCTGCACAGCAAAATAAATAATCAACAACATAAAATGGCAGCATACAAATTGGGAAAAAAAAATTTGCAAACCATATGTTTGATAAAGAACTCATACAGCTCAATATTTATCAAGAACTCATACAACTCAGTAAGAGAAAAACAAATAACCTGATTTTTAAAATGGATAGAAGACCTCAAGAGACATTTCTCCAAAGATGACATCAAAATATCCAACAAGTATATGAAAGGTGCTCAACATCATTAATCATCAGGGAAATACAAATTAAAACTCCTGTGAAATACCACCTTACATCTGTTAGGATGCTATTATCAAAAAGTCAAAAGAAAACACATGTTGGCAATGGTTTGGAGAAAAAGCAAACTTATACACTGTTGGTGGGAATATAAACTGGGATAGCCATTATGGAAAACAGTATGGAAGTCACTAAATATATTAAAAATAGAACTACCATATGACCCAGTAATTTCACTTCTGGACATATATTAAAAGGAAATAAAATCATCACCTCGTAAAGATAATTGAATTTCCATATTCATTGCAGTATTATTATTCATAATAGCCAAGATATGGAAACAACCTAAGTAGTGTCTGTCAGTGAGTAAATGGATAATGAAACTGTGATAGATAGATATGGATATAGATATATACATATATGCACAATAGAATGTTATTCAGCCCTAAGAAAGAATAAGTTCTTGCCATTTGCTACAGTGTGGATGAGCCTGAAGGACATTATGCTAAGTGAAATAAGTCAGATATAGAAAAATATTGCATTATTGCATTTATATGTGGAAACTAACAGAAAAAAAATGAGGAAACATACGGAGGTAGAGAACAAACAGTGATTACCAGGGATATGGGAGTGGACGAGGGGAATGAGGAGATGCAAGTGAAAGCATACACAGTAGCAGATTTGTAGGATGAGCAGATCTAGAGGTCTAATGTACAACATGGGAACTATAGATAATAAAATTATATCGTATTTGAGATTTACACTAAATGAGCAGATTTTAGCTGCTCTTGCTACAAAAAATAACTATGTGAGATGATGGATATGTTTATTTGCTTCACTCTAGTAACCTTTTTACATCTATATATCTCTCGCAACATCATCTTGCATACCTTAATATACACAATAAAATTTTCCCATCTGCTTAGCAAGCAATAGAAAGAGAAGAGGTAACAAAACACACACCAAACACCCCCCCCCACACACACACACACATAAACACACACAAAACCAAAACCCCGGGACATACCCACTGGAATATTTTGGTCCTTACACTTGCCAGAGGTGGATCATGAATTTGGCTGTTGGCTTTCTAACGATCTGTACAAAATGGGAGGCTCAATTCATCACTTTGCTCCACAGAGCACATGAGTTAAACCACTCCAGCTGTTTGGAAGGAACATGGCAAGTACTAGCTCTGAAAATAAAATTTCTCCCAAGAAGCCTCAGAAAGAAGACAAAAGCTGGTGTACTAAACCAAAAACCTCACCTCTCAGGGCAAAGGGCTCTTGTTCTTCCAAGAAATGATTCTCAGGGTGGAGATTCAAGAAGTCAGTCTGAAAGATGGGGTTTGGTCACTGTCTTTCCCCTCAATTGGAAAGGCCTGTCAGGCCAGCTATCAGGCTAGGTTCTTTTATTGGCAAGTAACTGTCTTGTCAAGGAAGGAGTAGATACCTTCCTAGAAATGTAACAAAATGGCAATAAATTAGAGAAGCCCTGGTGGAGGGCAAACTATAGTCAACCAAACATAGAAGATGGTGAGACTTCCCATGTTCAAAGATGAAGGACTGAACAAAGTATTTGGCTCCTCTAGGGGAAAGAGGAATAAGTTAGGAAGTTAAACCAATGCTCAGGTGTCTGTCTTGGGTCAACTGGTCAGACAGTTATTTTTTAATTTAATTTTATTTTATTTTTGAGTTGGAGTCTCAGTCGCCCAGACTGGAGTGCAGTGGCCGCTTCTGGCCACCGCAGCCTCACCTCCTGGGCTCCGGCGATCCTTCCGCCTCAGCCTTCCGAGTAG